>NC_087152.1:13260000-13312500 GCF_035594125.1 Scylla paramamosain
AGTTCTTCAGAATTATATACATATTTAGTTGGCACACACATATGCCTCTGGTACCTTACCTTTGATACCTTTGAAGTATTTCGTCAGTTAGTGACGCAGCAGAGATGGGTCTTCACTTTAACCTGACAACTCCCTGTCCTCCATGGTCCAGTGTATTAGACTATTGGAGTTGGAGCTTGGGTAGCCTGGTGTTGGCGGTTGATCTGGAATATTGGCTAGCATTACACCGAAGTCACGCTTGAAAGTGTCGGGTGACACGCCACTCATATTTCTGAGTTTCACAGAGATGCTGTTAAAGAGTCGGGCCCCTATGGTGCAGCAGTGACCGGATTCTAGATGATCCAGGAGTGTTCCTCACATAGCACAGTCTTCTTTTCCTTGAGCGGGTTTGTTCCTTCAGGTTTATGTTAGGTACCTTGTCTTCCAGAATCTTCCAGACATAGGTCATAGCATATCTCTAGATAATGCATTCAACAAATCATTTGTGTTTCCCCATTTCCTGTTATATATATATATATATATATATATATATATATATATATATATATATATATATATATATATATATATATATATATATATATATATATATATATATATATATATATATATATATATATATATATATATATATATATATATATATATATATATATATATATATAATGTAACACACACACACACACACACACACACACACAGGGGGGGGGGAGTGAGTCAGTGTTGGGCGCGTAGCCCCTTGACTGGTCTTGCTGTTTTGGCCGCCAGACGACGCAAGTGTAGCAGTGTTGTGAAGGAGCTATATTAAGGTTCGTGCCTGCTTCATTGTATTTATTTGGTATATTATGGTTTCTCAGGTGTTGTTGAGTGCTATAGATTTAGATATATACATAAAATGTGTCATGACGGCGTGTGTGGCGAGGACAGGTGGTGTCAGGCATCCCGCCGCCCGCCGTGGTGGTGATATGGGATGTGCTGTTATCAATGGCCTGCTTCTGTCCAGCACCACACTGAACTGAACCCTCGCTGCGTGTACAATTTGTTCCTCTGCTTTGAGTCTCAGCACGCAGAAATTTATTCGCCAAATTTTCGTAAAGGCACTTCCTTCTAATACCATCAAGGAGAACTTGGCCCGCTGTCCTAGTGCACACACTGGCAGGGTATGTAGGGTGTAAAAGGCAAGTATCCATACCATACAGCAGCGTCATAATTGGAGCTGGTCTCTACGGCCTAACCATTCATTGCCTCCATGTACTGTTACCCCACGGCATCCATTCTCTCTCTCTCTCTCTCTCTCTCTCTCTCTCTCTCTCTCTCTCTCTCTCTCTCTCTCTCTCTCTCTCTCTCTCTCTCTCTCTCTCTCTCTCTCTCTCTCTCTTAGATGTGGTTAGGCTTTCAGGGTGGCAGGTAGTTTGACTGTGGGGCAAAGGCTAGTGTATGGAGCTCCAGAAAAGTAAATTAGGTATTTAGTGTGGTGAAATTGAGACATGCGATGAAGTTACTGCTGCGGCACCTACCTCTTACACTGCTACCCATTGCTGACCAGCCACTAGTAACACATAATGTCATTAACTCACATGGAGGAGAAGTCAGGACAGCATTCACTTCATCACCAGACACCACGATGCAGGTAGAAGCAACTCACAGGCATTGGCGTAGTAGTGAAGTGCAGTGCAAGAAGGACGTGCAAAGACTACATGCACAGTTATCTCGCATCTTGTAAGACACTACAGACACAATTTACTCACACCAGGCAGGGCATTAAGTCTTAGGTGTGGCACACGCCATTCTCACACTTGATGGCCAGAGTCATTCAGATGTCTCTGTAGAACACGCAAGGCCAGATATGGGCACCACATGCCTCACACGACTGCAAGTCTCAGCACAGCCGCCCATGACAAGAACACGGCATCCCAACACACACAAGGCAAAGCCAGGGGCAGACCCACAAGACACATCTCCGAGTATAACACAAGAGACATTTAATTGTTAAGTATAATAGGCCAATAAATTGTTTTTTAGTATAATTAAGGTAAGTGTCATAGCCCTTAAATAGTTCCCCACAAATTATTTGAATGGTTTCATCAAGAAAAATATTGGTGAAGTAATTTAAAATCAAAACTAGCAATGACAGTATTATGAACTTCTAATTTATGTATGTCTTTAACAAAATCATAAGAATTTTTAAGGTAAACTTATTTGATGTTAGTGGTTCTAGAATGTGGATGAGGTATTAAGCTAATTTATTATTGAATTCTTAGTATCATTAATATATTTAATTTTAAATTAGCTAAATATTTTGTCCTCGTACTAGAACCAGTAATGTCAAACAAGTTTACCTTAAAAATTCTTATGATTTTGTTTAAGAAATTAATGAATTAGAAGTTCATATTTATCTTAACCAGTACATTTACTATTGCCTCATTTTTTTATTTTTTTTATTTATTTTTTTTTAAAGACTATTCCTATTGGGGTTATCTCTAAACCAAGAGGAATCCAACACAGAATCAGTGAACATAAAGATATTTCAATACTTACACAAAAACAGTCAGCTCACCCCCTATTCTCAGCAGTAAGAACACACACACACACACACACACACACACACACACACACACACACACACACACACACACACACACACACACACACACACACACACACACACACACACACACACATGATCATCTGTTTTTGGAGAAGGATTTTAGCATATCACATAAAGCTGACGCACATAGATACAAAAATATTACAAGCTATTTACATTAAACACCTGAAACCTGAATTTAATAACTAACTGTCATCATCACAGTATCTTTTATAAACTGCTCAGAGCTCTGGGGATCCAGGTTCATAACTAATCTAGTTCTCACACCACCACCCTTTGTCAGTCCTCACCACACGACAAGCGAGAGCACTCAAGGTTTGTCCATAGCTTTATACCTTTATTTTGCTTGATTTTTTGTCATGTATAAGCTTTAGTTGATAGGTTATTGTGTCATTGTTACTGCTTGCCTGCCTATCCTTTTTGGTTGCTGTTGTGTTTTTAATCTCGTGTCCTTATTGTGATATTTTATGATTTTTCTGTCATACTTATTTTTATCAATTTTTTTAGTGTGATGATGCCTTCTGTGAAGGTGAAACGTTGCAATAAATGAAGAAAGTCAGGTGTATCCCTGTTCACCTTATCAATAACTCAGATCCTGTTCTAATATATATATATATATATATATATATATATATATATATATATATATATATATATATATATATATATATATATATATATATATATATATATAGTTCATTTACTTATTTATGTGTATATAAATACAATGTTTTGACAAGTTAATTTTCAAATTATCTTATCCCGGAATTTTGAACTATTTACTGATGTGTGTAGAGTGTCCTCTGGCATCAGAATGTCCAGATCTGCTTTACATATTACTTACATATAATTTAATGAAAATATGTGCACAAATGCATATGTGGATAATATACTTTTTACATGTAATTCAATACACTTGGTGATTCAACTTGCCAAAAACTGCTGCATTTGGTTACACAGCAAGAATGCCAAGGGCAGATGGATCCTTGCCAAGTTACCTGCCTCAGCTGCAACATCAGTAGTGGACCAGGCTTTGCTGTCAAGATGCATGTTTAGTTCACTTGATGTACTTGCTAGGATGTATTTCACATGTGCAGCACAGCACTGATCATCAAAAAGACTTGACATGTAAACACTGAGTGCAGTTTTCTCTCTCTCTCTCTCTCTCTCTCTCTCTCTCTCTCTCTCTCTCTCTCTCTCTCTCTCTCTCTCTCTCTCTCTCTCTCTCTCTCTCTCTCTCTCTCTCTCTCTCTCTCTCTCTCTCTCTCTCTCTCTCTCTCTCTCTCTCTCTCTCTCTCTCTCTCTCTCTCTCTCTCTCTCTCTCTCTTCATGAGAGGGAGTATGGAAAGACAGGCAGTGTCAAACAACTTCACAATTTGCTCATTGTCTTTAGGAAATGAGGTTATACATGCTTCTTTGTAATAGCTTTATAAAGATTTTGAAATACTGCCATCCTGTGGAGAAGATACCACATCATTGAATGAAAAAGTTAATCTGTCTATATACCAAACAGGCAATCCCACACAAGGTGGCTCAGACAAGCCACCACACATCATCACATCATTTACACTTATCTCTGTCAGTCCCTGATGGAAAGTGCTGGGGGCCAAAAGGGAACTATGCACACTATTGAAATGTATACTATACATCAATAATAGAACTGGAAGACCGTTCTTTGAGCAACCTTATCCAGTTATGCTGAGTGTTTAATGATAATTCCAATAGTGTAGAAAATTAGGGAGAAATGATCCCTTGTTGAAATTGAGTGCATGAATTCAATTTCATTCCATGTAGAATTAAGGTATCTGTAGTGTGTAACAAAATACCATATATTTCAGTGGATAAGACAACTTTCACATAAGACAATCCCCAAATTTCAGTCTGAATTTAATGGTTTTAGCTGATATTGGTGGTATAAGATAGCACCTGAACTTCCAAACCATCTGTGGTGAAGTTCAGGTCACTGAGCACCAGACAACTGAGACAGTGATATACCACTACAATGAAAAGAATACCTTGAATGTATTACCAGTAATAAAGTACCATCATGTTCAAGTGCAAAACTAAACCTAAACCTGAAACCACCAGCTGTTTTTGTACATTTTCATGAAAAAGGATGGATGCACAAAGATTGTGTAAAAATTATGTGCAGTATGATCAGTTTTCCTAAACATAAACAAGCCCTTGCCTTGTGCCACCTGCATGTCTCAGGTCTTTTGGATATCATTTTTCTTTTGATTAGATACAGCGACATTCATGAAATATTTTCTAAGTATATGGACTTCATCCCAATACAACTTTGCAAACTGGAGAGATTCATCTTCTCCCCACTTTGCTTTCCTTTGCAGCTTAGCTTGGGGTTTCATGTCTTGAAGATTTTTATATAGCTTTTTCTTCAGCTTTAGGAAAAGCTGGGGGATATTCGCACAGCCTCCTGCTTTGTCCATTTATGTACAATGCCAGCAGAGGATTGTAGTTGTACTACATTAAATTTTGTTTACACACTTTTCAATGAAAAAACATTTCAGCATGTTTTCTCAAAACAGATTCCTATTATACTATATCTAACTTCTCCAAAAGTCTTAATTTAAGGTTGGTGTTTATTTACGATGGTATTTTGCGTAAAATTTTGAGGTCATTGTTTTTCTATCTGACGTATAGGACGACCCACCTTTTTGTGTCTTTTTTAGGATGGTTCAAGTGTCATCTTATATTCCAAAATCTATGTTATGTTTTCTTTTGATTTCTGTTGGTATTGAAATATAAAAATCAAAGCCTTATGTTTCTTTGGCTTTCCAGATGCCGAGTATCAAGCTCCAGAGCAGTGATGGTGACACGTTCGAGGTGGACGTGGAAATTGCCAAACAAAGTGTCACCATAAAAACCATGTTGGAAGACCTTGGTAAGGGATAGAGAATTTTTGCAGCAGTATTAGTTTGGAAATAGTTCATGCACCACATAATATCGTCAGTTCTATTTTACAAGATAGTGTTTTATACATTTCTTGGTTTAGGCTCAGCAATAAACTGCAAGTGATATGCATTAAATAAGCTCTTTATAGGCATTTTATCTATCTGTCTCTGTCTCTGATGTAAAGAACTGTGCCTAAAGAGAAGGGTACAACAAAAGCTTCTGCCTCTCTCAGTTAAAATTCTCTCTCTCTCTCTCTCTCTCTCTCTCTCTCTCTCTCTCTCTCTCTCTCTCTCTCTCTCTCTCTCTCTCTCTCTCTCTCTCTCTCTCTCTCTCTCTCTCTCTCTCTCTCTCTCTCTCTCTCTCTCTCTCTCTAGCACCTCTTTAACACATTTTCCTTTACTCTATCCTTCCACATTCCTGGCATTCTTGGTAGGATCATATTTTACTCATATATGTATACTTATTTTTTTTATAAACTTGAGTCCTCATCCTTTTGTCACTTTTTGCCAGTACTTCTATCACTTTCAATCAAGAATGTTCATAAACTTTGTCTTGCATATTAGACATATTGATCCCTTATAATTATTACACTCGTACCTGCCTACTACCTTTACTTTCATGCTTTCCTTCAGTCATTATGTACTTCACTCTATCCCAGTGAATGGCCACATCAAAACATCTGTTCTCCCTCAGCATCTCCATATTTTAACATTTCTACACTTATTCTGTCCCCACCTGCTGCTTTGCCACACTTTAGTCTAATTGTTTCTTTCTTTGCCTTGTCTCCATCAGCTTCTCTCAGCACAAACACATGATCTGCATCAGTTTGCATACACATACTCAGTATTACTTTCAATACTATCTTCTCATTCACTAAATCTTCAGACTTACTCTTTCATACTCCTTTCACCTCTTTGCTATTTAAAAGAATCCTATGCTCTCTTCATTGTCACCCACCTTCACTCTTCATCCTCAGCTTCTTTCCAGAGCAGCAGCAGCAGCTTTTTTTTATATAAGTTAGCTCCCTATCAAACTTTTCATCCATTCTTAATTATGTTTGAAGTTTAACCAAAAATATTATAGATTTGCCTTTTTTCTCCAAGCCATACAAAGAAAAAGTAATCCTACAGTGCGTGATTTATCAATAGAGATCTTTTTATTCTTATGAGTTACTTACTTGTGTATGTAAAATTTAGGTGTGTACTCATATATATATGTGTGTAGGAGAAAAATAATCTCAATTTTTTGGGGCGTGCATTATTATAGCTCGCATCTTAACTATCTTACTTTCAGTTCGTGAAATTTTCCATATTTCGCACGATGTCAAATTTAGCATACAAAATCTTTGTATTTTTTTGTAACTATAAAGCAAATTTTATACTACTTTTTTATTGATACACCTGGTATTTGATATATGCAAGCTTGAAATGTGCAAATTCTATCATATGCGACTAACCTAAATGTGCCAAGTATTCTTAGAATGCAAGAAAAATTCCCTATTATGTGAGTACCGGTGGTGGTGTAATTGATTGGGGAGGTAGGGTGGCCAACCCACACTAGAGGGCTGTGGGTGCAAATGTTTTCCAGTGCTTTCCTCGCACTGCACATATCCCACAATTTTTTTATTTTTTGTTTGTTTACAATGTCTTTTCATATTATATTTTACAATTTATCTTTACTAACACATTTTACTGTTGCTTTAGTGCTTTATTTTAATGGAATGGTGTTGCAATAAATATTTAGAGGGTTCAAAAATTGGTTGTAGAATGTAACCCCCTATAATTAATGGGATGATAGGTTCAATATATACAAATTCTCTTTATGTGAGCTTTTTTGCAGAATGTAACCCTTGCATATAATGAATACCTGGTGTATTTAACAAAGTGAAAAGTTCAGTTGATACAGAAAATGTGTTTTTAAGACATGAATTCACGGAGTAAAAATTAAAAGAACCATTGATATAAAGGGAAATAGGAGAATGGTGAACATTTTTTTTTCACTTACCAATCTACCCTTCAGGAATGGATGAGGATGAGGAGGAGGTTGTTCCTTTACCCAATGTGAATGCAGCTATCCTGAAGAAGGTGATCCAGTGGTGCACTTACCACAAGGACGACCCACCTCTCCCTGATGATGACGACAACAAAGAGAAGCGCACTGATGATATTTCTTCCTGGGATGCTGACTTCTTGAAGGTACCCCTGGTGTTTGGTAGATTTGTTCTCTAGTGATTAATTTTCAGCCGTACCAACAGCATGCTTGTAACAGCTTCTGTACTGTTGATTCAGGTGACAGACTTTTGATTTAGGAGTTTCAGAGCAGAGTATTTAGTTTGAAAGTATACCTTATATTTCTTAAGATTTAGAATTGAGTATATTAATGAGATAAGTGTTTGGATTGAAGAACATAAAAAACATATAGAAACTGGAGGAGCACATGTTAGTCATGTTCAAGAAATAAATGTGAGAACTGTTCACACATACAAGCTCCTCCAAACCTCTTAAGAAGATTGCAGGAAATCTTATCATATATCTTTTCCTCTTTTCACTTATTGTTTAATTCGTAAGTTTTAAGAGTCTGATTAGCTTCAGTTTGAATGCATATGATAGATTACTAACATTTGTTGCTTAGAAAAATCCACACTTGTTAATGAAAATGACTTTTGGATAGTGTTTTGACCGGTCTTTATCCTTTGTGGAAAGAGTGATTTTATGTACAGTTTCTCAAATTAGTGTTGTCATACTCCTAAAAATGTTTCAGGTTAAAAGGCGTTGTCAGGCAGTACTTAACCTTTCATATTTCCACATAAAGCAGTTCATTAGTTCATATTTTAATTTCTTCCTCATTTATAGACTTGAAATCCACTCAATATTGTGATGTCACTCCTTGGAGCAATTATACAGCCCTGTAAGATTCTGTGTATTATTGTGATACAGGTAGACCAAGGGACACTGTTTGAACTCATCTTGGCTGCTAATTACCTGGACATAAAGGGACTCCTGGATGTGACCTGCAAAACTGTGGCCAACATGATCAAGGGCAAGACTCCTGATGAAATTCGTAAGACTTTCAATATCAAGAATGACTTCACGCCTTCAGAAGAGGAGCAGGTTCGCAAAGAAAATGAATGGTGTGAAGAAAAGTAAATGATCCACTGTATAATCTTGTTCTGTCAGTTATTTTCTATTCTATTGGGAGAGAATCTGCCTTTTTGTGGTGAAAATGCAATTCATTTTTGTTTGCTTGTTGTAATAAGGAAATAGCTTAGACATTCACTTCATTTATTATAAATTGCAGCAAGTAGGGGTTTTTAGTTAGTCAGAAGTAATAGTAATCAAGCATTCATAAGACTATCCATGGATATGTAATGTGTCTAAGTATTTTATGTGTTAATATGTTTTTCATAATCTGGCTGGGCTCATAAACCAGTGTATCAAAACATGTCTTGGTGATGCATATTAAATTATTACTAGCTTACCAAACATTAAACATGGTACAAGAGGCCTGCTATAGGCTTTAAGATCCAAGGATTTTAGGAAGATATGAGCTAAGCCTCTAAGGAAAGCTGGAGTCCTGAGGTGGAAATGTAATGTTTCTTAATCACTGCAATAATTACAACTTCACCTCATAAACATTAACGAATTTCATTAGCTTCCCACTCCTTAGATCCTCCATTTTTACCTCACCTAGTAATTAAGCTTCAGAATCAACACAAATATTCCATTTTTACTTCTGGCTGAGATCAGGACAGATATTGATTGAAATTTGTCATTTCTGGCTTTACCCTTGTATAAGAATGTAAAGGTGTTCTATATTGTTTGAGAATGGTGAACTTAAGTACAGGAGTTTCAGAAGTTATATGGATCTCAATCTTAGTATGCTGATTAAGAATATGTTGGCAAGAAGAGGAAAGTGCATATTGCAATTTCTCTCTCTCTCTCTCTCTCTCTCTCTCTCTCTCTCTCTCTCTCTCTCTCTCTCTCTCTCTCTCTCTCTCTCTCTCTCTCTCTCTCTCTCTCTCTCTCTCTCTCTCTCTCTCTCTCTCTCTCTCTCTCTCTCTCTCTCTCTCTCTCTCTCTCTCTCTCTCTCTCTCTCTCTCTCTCTCTCTCTTGCTCTTTAAGTGTATATGTATAGTGCAGTCCACTGTGGTATTTATGATAGTGTTTGATAAATTAACAGATCATTGGGAATGAATTAAAGTATATAATGCTTAAATGTGATAACATCCAAACTGTTGAAATACCTTTCAAAAATTGCAATCAGTAGGATCCACACAATATGTAATTTGTAAGGAAGGGACTAAAAGGAAATTGCTGCCTGGTCTGCAAGAAATAGGCAAATAAAAGAGAGAGAGAGAGAGAGAGAGAGAGAGAGAGAGAGAGAGAGAGAGAGAGCTGAAATCAACATAGTAATTGTAGAAGCACTGTATAATAAAACAATAGTTGAAAGTCCAGAAAATTGAAAAGGACAAAATTACAAAGAAAGAGGGAGGGATTTTGTAGATCAGACTCTTGATCTGAGTGAGCTGATTAAGAGTATGTTAGCAAAAGAAAAATGCATGTTGCATTTATGAATCCAGGGTGGGCATGACTGAAGCAAAGTTGGATGTGTTAAAGGTTTATACATTGTGTGGAAAATTGCTAACTGATGTGAAAAATTTAAAGATTATAGTGCCTCTGCCTTGCTGGAGTGAGCAACAGGTATGAGAATAGATAGATAAAGCTTCTAATATGCAAAGGTAAATAAGATTTCATTTTTGTCTCTTGCAGAAATGTTTATTAGTTATCTATCTATTCTTTAACTTGTGAAAAAGGGTGCAGGGCTCTTTGAGCATGTGCTTCAGACATAGGTGGATATATATATACCGTCAATAAATTCTCAGTAATACAGATGTAAAATACTTCTTTATTTCCAATAACAGTAATTTCTTGCATCTGTTGCTGAGTTTGAACCAGATTATCAAGAATGGTTTTGTATCCTTTACTTACTTCTGTAAAGATTTTAAGTTATTTCAGTACCATTCTGGTGGTGATCACATGGTATCATTAAGATCTGATATGCTCTTTGTGAAATATAAAAGATATTCCTGCTACAAAAGTTCTAGTTCCTTTCCTTCATTAATTTAATAAGGACTTAAGGAAGGTATATGAGTGCATCTAGCACTTAAGTGAAGTACAGTAAACCTTCAATATATTGATACGTTTTTTACCTGTAGTACATGAGGGGGGATTATGGTAAACAAAAATGAAACTCGGATAATATCATTTTTGGTAACTCATCCATTGGATGTAAATTTTACAATATATATTTTATTTTGGCATAAATAAAACAAAATTTATGGAAAAATGTTTTTACTGTGCTCAGGTAAACAGGAATACATTACAAACAAATAAACAAACAAAAATACATACATACATATATATGAGCTCAACAGTCTTTCACTTCAACTGCTGTTGTGAGACTGAGGCAGTGTGTGTGTGTGTGTGTGTGTGGTGTGCATTCACCATGGCCACCACCACCACCCAAACCCCTCACTCACTCCCCCGTTGCTGCCGCCATTGACCTAGTGTTCAATAAATGTGAAATTCACTATAATGGGATTCAATATACTGAGGGTTTACTGTAGAAAGATGAGGAAATATTTTTTAATTTGTCTAATTTTTACCTAGAAGGAAGATATTTTTGCATTACATTAATTTTTTTTTTCTTTAATTGTGTAAAAAATCAGTATGCAAGAATAAATTGTGTACTATATGTCTGTGAGAAGAAAATATGAAAACTAGTGTTGGAACTTGACTTTTCTTAATGTTGGCCATTATTATTATTATTATTAGGTGGCTTGAAGACTAGTTGTAATGAAATATCAGTATTTATATTGAAAGTTAATCTTAGAATTTCATTTTGAATGCTTGCAGTTTGTTACTAATTTTTTTTGATATCCATCATGCTAAAGAAGAGTCTTGCCTACCAATCTAATGATACAGGCTATACATGACTTCAGGCCATGTCCAAGGACAGTTTTACAGCCACATCTGCAGGTTTCACCATTTAACAATAAAGTGGAAAGGAAGTGTTAGAAATTTGTCTTGCTCATGTAACACAAGAGAAAACCTTTGATAAGTCTTAAGTGTGAAGAAGCTAGAGCTTTCTTTTTCAGTTCCATAATAAGGCAGGCTCCATGGTGCAAGTTTGGTGTTTAAGTCATTGGACCCTCGTACAGTACCTTACTGTATGAGTACCTTACTAAAGGTACTCAAGATATTATAGGCCTTACAACAAGAAACTTTAAATTTCTTCACAAGATCATGTGTAAAATATTGTAAAGTCATTTTCCTTGCTGAAAGTTTTGCTAAATTTCTTCACAAGATCATGTGTAAAATATTGTAAAGTCATTTTCCTTGCTGAAAGTTTTGCATATTTTTAATTAGTTTCAACATATTATTAGTAAGCACAGATAGAGGGTGTCAGTCAGAAGGCTGTCCATTTATAAATTTAATAGCAGAACTGTAAAAGTAGCATTTAGTATTTATAAGTTCTTTTATTTAGAAAAAAGAAATACCTGCATCTTATATAGGTACCCCTCCAACAGTGAGGTAAGCATTCATTAAATTCCTCATGGTTGTTTGGCATAAATGAAAGTATTTACTGTAATATATTTTGTACTTTTTCAGAGAAAGATTAAGGACTTGGAAGACTTAAGCATGAATAACAGGAATTATATGTACAGTACATGTCTCACCAAACTGGGAACACGGTGGTAATTGTGGAGTAATTGCAGTACGATGAAATGTTGAGGTATCTGTCTATTAAGCTTCAAGTCCTTTCCTTGACTGCCTAACATTAACTACGAGAGCCAAGGTATGTTTGCCAAGAAGCTTAATCCAGATGGAAAATGTGTTATCCACATACATGGTCTGTCCTCAGCTAGTAAGTGGGCTGACTGGTTTATAGTGTGTGCTGGAGTGGGCAGAACAGTGCCTGATGGTGACCATTGTGTACCATACAGATTGTTCAGAACTGGCCAAGAAGAACATGTTTATTTTCTACTGGTGTAAGAGATTGAGAAGCACATAAACCTAAGACATTGTGGCTGATAAACTTTTATTGCTGAATGGAATGTATGCTTAGAATTGTTGTAGTGACCTGTACAAAAACCTCCAAAATTACATATGGAATTGACAATTGGTATGATTCTGATGTCCAAGATGTAGTCCTGTTCTGCTTAGGTGTTTGATTCCTGACCTGCTAAGGTCTCTCATGAAAAAGAATTATCCCACCTTCCAGTCAGTTTCTTAAAAGAGCCCAAGAGACAGCATGACATTGGTGGCTGTGGTAAAGATCCCTATTTAGTAAAATATGCATTGATTATATGAAATATGATGCCCCTTTGGATACTCCATAGAAACAGAAATTGATCTGATGGCAGGACAGTTCTTTAGGAATGAGAGGTCTTAGGTACCTGGAGATTGAACCATTGACCAGGAGAATAGAAGGACAGCACTTGTAGATATTGGGACCATAATGACTGTCAGGTCCCTAGATGATTTTTTGGCACTTTGTACTGCTGGTTACTACATTACTTGTTCCCTTCAGTTTATTTAAGACCAAACTATGTACTTCTAAGGAAATGAGGGACAATCCTGCCATGATTATATAATTAACCATATGTACTAATATAGATCTTTACCACTTGCCACTAATGTAATGTTCCCTCTTGAGCACTACATAGAAACTGAGAAATAGATCTGAAGGTAGAAGTCTTTAGACATGAGAGGCCTTAGCCAGGAATCAAACCATCAAACCCTTGACCTAAACAGGTGGTCATCACTTTAGACATAGGTATCTGATAATCATCATGTTCCAATCATGTAAGGCACTGTCAGGGATTTTAATCCAACTCATGGTCAAAAATCTGTCCTACCTTCAGATTAATTTCTCAGTGTTTCTATGGAATGCCTAAGTAAGGGTATTACATCATTAACCTCTGCCTGGTTTTCCATAAGTGATGATCTCTTTTATTTCTTGTAATTAGCTTTATCATTAAACTCATAAAATTGATAAAATTGATGCTTGGAACTGTTTTGGAATTTATCTTTGTCATCACTGTGATTTTGAAAAGGAAGTTCTGTATTTACCCTTAAATGTTCCATTCATCCAGCTGCTGTGTTTTGGAGGAGACGAGTGAAGGTTGGAGGAGAGCAATCATCACCTGGAACCACAAGATACAATTCACTCCCTCACTTGAAAGCTTCCAGCACTTAACAGGAAGTATGTGTCTTTACTCTGTATTTACTCATTATTAGCATAAGATGTTTCTGTTATTGTAGTCTCATGAGGGTATAAAGAGTCATAGCCAAGTTTTCTTTATTAACAAGGGGCAGGTGCGTAGAATAACAATATGCTTTGACCATGACTGCACTCTGAACCCTCACATCAGCTCAGCTTCCATGATTAAGTTATATTGAAGCAGATGATGAAGTTGACTTGATTGTTCAAAAAACATGGATGTAACCATCATCCAATACCAATGATATTAATAATCTTTGTGGAGACCAGAAAATATCCTTTTAGAAGTACAGATTTGAAGGTTTGGCCATAATGCTTAGAAAATGATATGAAAGTACAGTGTTATGTCAACCAGTTATTTAGGTGCAGTTTTAACAAAGAAAAATCAACATGAGCAAAAAGATGTTAAAGTGACAAAACCAACTTTTATTTTTTAATGCAGAACCATAATAAGGAAGGTGTTGAACTCTTCATGCCTACCCATAGCACCAACCTCCATAGCAGAGAGGTGCAGGAAATAAGTGACTCCTTCAGCAGCTCCCCATCCCACTGGAGCTCCATCCAGGCCTGCCATTTCTTTCTCTGGTTAAGTCAACTCCTCTATCTACTAGGTCTGGCTCACTTATTGATGTCTATATAAGAATCTAACTATCTAGTAGCCATGAATGTACTAAAAGCTAGACCATGAAATAACCTTTGAGAAATTTTTGTAAAAACATTTAATCCTATGTTTACAATCAGAGAGACTTACAATAATGAGTACTATGAAGGCTGTGACAGCAGTAATTATTTTTCTTTGTCTATGTACATTTACTGATGCATTTTTTTCCATGAGTGATAGTGAGTAATGAAAATCTATCTTTTGTTCTTTCAGCTGTGATGGAACACAAGTCAAATAGACCTGGCAGCAGTAACAAGGTGCTGTAGTGACTGACATCAGGTGAGAGAATAATGACTCTGCTTCATATCAGTATCAGTTATTCATGTTGTGATCTTCCATTAGTTTCATCCCACAGGATGTACTAATATGATGCACCATGTGAAGGTTGGGATAAGCTAGTCTCTTTTGAGATGGTAAGCTTATTGCCAGCCTTTTACCATTGACAATATTTGACTGCACAGTGGCAATGCACTTTGGTTCAACTGCATTGGTTACGATACTGCCATTGTCCATAACTTGCTCTGCTAATGTATTTGAATAAATCATTTATACAGAGGTGGATGGCTGTGGAGCAGGGCTCTCTTGAGAACAGTTGTGGATGTATGGACAGAAACACACACAACCTTGGCCTTGACAGGAGGTTATCCTGCTTTATTGTTCACAAGAATAGATATAAAGCAGTATTCATAAAGATTCTGAAAACCTCTTGTAAAAATATATAGGTTAGAATTGTAATGACAATGAATGATGTATGGAGTCACACAGCTATAAAAAAAATGATTGCTGGATTGTTCCAGTACTATAAAACATGCCATTTCAGAATAAAAAAAAAATTATAATAGAAAGGAACAGAATAAGAATGCTTAACATACTTCTAGGTATAAGAGAGAGAGAGAGAGAGAGAGAGAGAGAGAGAGAGAATTCTGAATGACGATACATGAGAATACTTGATAATTTTACTATGGCAACTTGTATTCATATTCTTTGACATGGAAGCAGGAATTGCTAATGGTGTGGGAAAGGAAAGGAAATTTTTCAAGCTGAATTTAAAGGGAGAGAGTTTTGTAAATACAAGGAATTATTGCTGTAGTTGCTGTATGTAAGGCATGGCTATGTACTGTTCTTTTCCTTTAACATCTTTATATGAATATCAAAAGTGATTGAATACAAAAAAGGTAATACTGTATCATTATTTACTTACCTTCTTTTGGGGATAATTTCATCCATAAGAAATGTGCAGTGGTGTAGGTGGTATATGATGCAGGCAGGCAGCCAGTTATGTTAATCTACCTTACAATTTTTTATTACATATAACAAAACTGCATTTTGTAAAGTCTGTATAAGCAAGTTACTTAATATAGGAAAAATCTATGTACAATGTAATTTCCTGGGACATTTGTTTACATTTTTTTTTTTTCTTACAGGCTTATGGACATGCACCAGCATACTTCTATTTAAAAATGCACCTGCCACAAATGCAAGATTCAAGACTGTCTACCTGCTATATCATTTATAGTGTAATTTTTTCTAGATTTCTTTTTAAAAGGTGTAGTATAGATGATATAACAACAAAATTTGAGCATCATAATATGAGTAGATATCATGATGTATGGTAATTTTTGTGTGCATTGTTATTCAATTTCATATAGTTATTTACAAAACTTGAATTGAAATCAGCCAAAAAATTAAGAATGATTGTACAGAAGACCTTGCATGGTTTTGTTGTAAAATTGAAAAGCAGGTTTTAAGCTTAGGTAAATCATCCTTGGTCACCAAATGACAGTTTACCAAGCCACAAGACAATATGCAGCTTGTCTTAGTTCCTTTAATTTTTAAATTCATACTATTTCCATGTGTTATTTGCTATTTCTAGTAGCAGTTTACCTTCCACTACAAAATTTTGATATGCAGTGTTCAGACATTTCAATTTTTGTCTCTGTGTGACTAAATCCATGCAAGTTTTATCATTTACTTTATTGATGTTTTGAATACAAAGTCTGCATGTTAGTCCCTTACTTGTCAAACCATCTCCCATCAATATTGCACACTTATTTCACCATGTTCCTTTCAGTATATTTCAGCTATTTTCATATTGTCTATAGTGGCACAAGTTGCACAATCATGAAGCATTACACTTCTCACACATGGAATTGATCATGAAGCTTTGCACTTCTCACATGTGGAATTGATCAGTCTACCTTCATGAGTTGTGTTTCATTGTTAGATATAGGATTAATTACCTCAACTTTTTGTTCAATTCCCTGCATTAGTCTTATTATGATGGCAGGGAATCTTCCAGTATCAGTATTTCTAACTTTGGCTTCTTTCATTGATTGACACATTGCATGCACTGAAAGTAACAAGAGCTGTACTACTCAAAGCTGTTCATTACAGCACTATGCACACTGCTTGCAATAACAGTCATCCCACACAATACCAATACTGCATATTGCACATGGCCAAGCATCCTTGTCTCTGGCACAGTGTTTATCATCAATATTTAGGGCTTATGGATTCCATGTCACTTTCCACCCAGATAATACGAAGGTCATAAAATGACCTACCATCTTTCTTTGAGTATAGACTGACCCCTGATTCACACACACACACACACACACACACACACACACACACACACACACACACACACACACACACACACACACACACACACACACACACACACACACACACACACACACACACACACACACACTATATCTGTTCTATACCCACACACTCGGTCTGTCCTTTACTTATAATGTAAACTGGAAACTTCACATCTTATCTCTAACTAAAAACAGCTTCTTTGAAGTTAGGCATTCTGAGACATCTCTGCCAGTTCCCCCACCATCCTCCAGGTGCTAATTCTGTACAAGGGCCTTATCCGTTCATGTACGGAGTATGCTGCACATGTCTGGGGGGGTTCCACTCATACCGCTCTTCTAGACAGGGTGGAATCAAAAGCTTTTCGCCTCATCAACTCCTCTCCTCTAACTGACTGTCTTCAGCCTCTCTCTCAATGCCGCAATGTTTAATTTCTAACTATCTTCTACCACTATTTTCATGCTAACTGCTCTTCTGATCTTGCTAACTGCATGCCTCCCCTCTTCCCACGTCCTCACTGCACAAGACTCTTCTTTCTCTCACCCCTATTGTGTCCACCTCTCTAATGCAAGAGTTAACCAGTATTCTCAGTCATTCATCCCTTCCTCTGGTAAACTCTGGAACTCCCTACCTGCTTCTGTATTTCCACCTTCTTATGACTTGAATTCCTTCAAAAGGGAGATTTTTTGGCTATCGCTTTGGACCCTTTTCTGGGACTGGCATCTCAGTGGGCTTTTTTTTTTTTTTTTTTTATTTTTTTTTTTTTTGTTGCCCTTGGCCAGTGTCCCTCCTACATAAAAAAAAAATAAATAAATAAATATATATATATATATATATATATATATATATATATATATATATATATATATATATATATATATATATATATATAAAATCACATTTATATGACAACAATGAAGGAGGAGCTGATTCTCTCTCTCTCTCTCTCTCTCTCTCTCTCTCTCTTTCTCTCTCTCTCTCTCTCTCCTTTTTTGGTAGTCAATCATGTACTAATGGAAGTTACATGTGTGAAAATTGTAAATGTCTTTTTTTAGTTATTGAAACTTGGACAGTCAAAGATAATTGTTGAAAGACTGACCATTGAGATGAATGTGCAGTGCTGTAAGGGTGTAGTCAAGTAATTATTGCAAAACCACCTCTGTGAAGTTGTTACAGCCAGATTTGATTGCTATTCTCATATTTTTTTAATTTGCATTTTAGGAAATAATAGTTGTAAAGTGTTTGAAATAATATACTCAGCAAGTATACTGAGATAAAAAAAATGCAGTTGTAGATTACAGTAAATCTTCTATAAATCGGTTCAATGGGAGGGAAGGCATTGAATATGTCCATAGTTTCTTCTAGGTATCATGATTTTAGAGAATTTGTATGTCATTTTCACAAGAAAATGTAATTTAATAAATATTGCATAGTTTTCAGAAAAATATTTACCATAAGGTATTTTATATAAAATATGAATGATTTATAGATGGATTACTGTAAATACTATTTGAAGACTGGAATGTCTTGTCAGCTGTTAAATGTTTTTGGATCTGAAATATGTACCAAACTGGCTGTAACAATCCCAAAATTTGTACCAAACTGGCTGTAACAATCCCAAAATTTGTACCAAGTCCAAAATACTCAGGAGAGTGTCCAGAGGGAACGTAATAAAATAGTGGGTTGGAGGGTGTCCAGAGGAAACGTAATAAAATAGTGTCTGGGAACCCAGTTTTATTATTTTCATTTTTTTACATTCACAATTTCTTCGGAGAGTCTTCAGAGTATTTTTGACTTAGTACAGTTTGAGGATGCAATTTTAGGCACAAATGGAGTGAACTGCACCAGTTTTTAGATTAAATTCAGGAATCAGCTTAGTGCCAATTTAGGTTATAAATGATTTTTTTTTCTGGTTATAAGTGAATTTATTTTGTATTTTAGAGCAGTTTACTTTTTTTTATGAACCAATAATTTTGTTTTCAAATTTAGGCCTTGAGCCAAGTTTCACAAATTCCTGTTGCAGGCTTTTTGTTTGAGGGTACATAATCTGCAGACAGATTGCATAGAGCTCTTGGAAGAATCAGTTGTACATGCATCCATTCAGAACTATCAAGGCATTGCTGGTACAAGTGCCACAGGATAATTCTCATCTACTGCTACTGTGAAAATACTATTCAGTATTTTCTGATTATAGATTTATTCAAAAGAAATTACACAAACGGTTTTCATTTACATTCATTCAATCAGACATTCATGGAACTGAAGGAGTTTCTCTTCCTAAAGATGATCCATCATTCATGAAGTGGTGGATCACAAAGCAAGTTTATGCAGGACATCCTGGGAGACAGGTTGGTTGGTTAAGATCCCCTTTCAGTAGTGAGGGTACCTGTAACAATAAGTATTTATTTCATTGATTGTATTTACAGTACATATATTACAAGAATGATAAGTCCATTAAAATCAAAGGAGATACAGGATACAGGGGATGAAGTGTACTTCTCACAAAAGGAGACAAGCTTTTAAATTTACATTCCTTAAGAGATGTAGATAGGTTACGATGGGATATAACAAGGGTGACAAATGCAAAATTCTCAAGATCAGTAATCAGGACAGAACAAAAAATAACAGGCTCAAACTCAAACATTTAGATTTAGAAGACGAAGAATTTATTCTCAAATAGAGTGGTAGACGAATGGAATAGAGTCTAACCAGGATGTTAGTGCAGTCAGAGCATAGTCATTTGTAAGCTTTAAAAGATCACACAAATTTATGGTTTGGGATAATGGGTGGAAGTAAATACGTTTCATACGGACTTACATATGTAGGCTTTATGCCTACTTGCAGCTAACCTTGTGTTCTTGTTCTTATGTAGAGTGAGGTCTTCTCACTATCAAGGTAATGTTAATAGTTGTGTACACTTTTTATTATGGCTGTTTGATGAACAGGATTAGAGGCTCAAACTTGGTACTTGTTATGCAATGTATTCCATTTCATAAGGTTCTCTGAAGAATTTTTTCCCTAATTACAAAGTTTGTACGAGAGATGAGAACATACTATCTCGTACAATGTCTATAGCCTGTTTCAAGGGGTGGCAAGCACACATGTATTTGTATGTACAAAATATTATGCTCTACAGCTGGCACTGAAAATATGTGGGAAGGTTTTTAAATGTAAACATTTTATTATCCCCAATTGAGGGAGACTTCAGATAATTGGCAAACAGATGGACCACTATGCAGGTATATTACTTTAGAACCATTAATGAATAAATGTTCATATTTTAAGTATATATCATTAACCTAGCAACTATCTTGCTACAAATATTTCTTAAATCAACTTAGTTTCTCACACCTACAGAAAGCAGTGTCATTTAGAGACATACCTGTAGAGAGGCAGCAGATGCATGCAGGTCAAGTCCAGCCACTCAGTGGTGTACAGTGTACCCACCTCAGCTCTGCAATGGACAGGTACATATTAACTCAAAGTACAATAGTGCACATTGGATATGATTGTGTATAGACTATTTACAAATCACATCTGAACACAAAACTCATGTGGTTATAATGGGGAACCAGTGTTGTCACACGATTCTCAAACATTAATACTTATTAATTACAAGAATTAAATATTCTTGTAATTAGAAGTTACAGTGCAATATTTATCTTAATATTTATCTTAGAGACTAAAAGCAATTATTAAATCTATCTTTATACATATAGGAATTGCTAGTAAGGATTAGGAATTCAGAGAAGCAAGCATACAGAGACGACCATTTTAATTGCCGAGAAGAAAGAGGATATGAAGCAGTTGCTTAGAATAGCAGAGGAGTTCAGAAGGGAGTGACAAGGAATGCAAGGTGATAGAATATAACAGCACACAAGGAAGCCAATGGGTCCTGGGGAACAGTGTGGTAGAAGTAGTAGGTAAATACACATTCCTAGATATAGAAATTAATAATAAAGCTGGAGGGGAAAAAGAATAAAATGAAGGAAAAGCCAGAAGGATGACAGGCAGATAATGGCGGGTAATAGATCAATTAACAAGTATGAAATGGGTAGGAGCTTGTGGAAAGGAATGGCAGTCCCGTATTGTTTGTATGGACCAGAAATTACTTATTACCAGAAGGGAGACCTCATGAAGCTAGAAAGATCATAGAACGTTATAGGCAGGTGGAGTTTAGGAGTCCCAAATAGTACAGCAGTAGAGGTAATCAGAGATTAGATGGGGTGGAGCACATTCAGGGAAAGGGACTCCGCGACGTTTGGTGGGTTAAAAAGATACTTAGTGTAGAGAGAAACTCGTCTTGGGGTGAAAAAGATAAAAAAAAAAAAAAAAAAAAGACTTGTGGGGGGGAACGGTGGAAACGACGGAAGAACAGAGGAAGAATGGCAGAGGTTAGGCAGCAAAATGAAGGAAAAAAGATTGGCAGGCCAGTCAGAAATAGAGAGAAAGTTCACGCTTAAATGGTACAAGAGAGACAGGAGGCACAGTCAGGAATGGAGAATAAATCCACGCTAAAATGATATAGGAAGAAAGACCGGAGGCACTTCATTGGCATGTAGGAGACTGAGGAAGTAGTTTGTTAGTTTAACGAAGGACAGGAACACTAGACGTTAAAAGCCAAAGTAGGGCCGAGCAGGACCAAGACGAACTTTTGTACGGTGGGAGAGAGAAGCTAGAACACTTTTGTGGAGTGCTGTCGATATGAGCGACAGAGTGATAGATGCAATTGTGGAATCCTAGTGAATCAGAGTGGCAGACTAGACGGGAGGAAGTAGAAAGAGGGATTCTCAGTGATGGGATTGTATGGGAGTAAGGCAGATGAAAGATTTAAAGATGTAAAAGATGAAGGTTCCTTGTGTAGCCCTGAGAAATACGCCCGTAAAGTTAGGTGAATTGTTAGGGGAGACCTCTTGACTCCCGTGTCTCTGCTGTCTCTGCTCTGTCCCTCCCAGTTTAAAATTTCATATTTTATAATAATTTCTTAAATTCTGATAAAAGAAAAAAAAAGATCTGAGAGGATTTCTGTCCTGCCTCACTCCTGTCCGCGTTTGCCTGCGTTTGTCCGACTGTACGTCAGTTAAGACATTTATCTGTCTCTTTAATTAGGAATTTCTATCCACAGTGTGTGTGTGTGTGCGTGGGGTGTAGGACGATTTGGCCACGGATGATTTGCCCACGGACAATTTGGCCACGGGATGTCACCGTAGGACGTTTTGGCCACGGGAACTTCCCAAGGTGGACGTTTTGGCCATGAAACATATTTACTGTAATATATATTATATTTTGTATTATTTACATATTTTCACAATTATTATTAATATTCGTATTTATTATATTTTCACAATTAAACCTAACCTAACCTAACCTAACCTAACCTAACCTAACCTAACCTAACAGAACAGATTAGAGAACTTTTTTGGATAATAAAACAGACTAAAGATTTTTTCCTTTACTTAATAAGCAAGCTACTAAGTGCAATAGATTCCTAGTATTTTCTCCCGTGGCCAAAATGTCCTACCCACCGTGGCCAAAACGTCCTAGGGTGACATCCCGTGGCCAAATCGTCCGTGGCCAAATCGTCCGTGGCCAAATTGTCCGGATTCCGTGTGCGTGTGTGTGTGTTTACCTTGCCCGTTAGTGCCTGAGGTATGCGTTTATCTACCCGTGCGTTTGTCTTTGTCTACCTTTATCCTGTGGCTATACACATGTAAGTGGAAGTTCAACGTAAAATATCGTTCCATTTGGAACTTCGTAGATAAATTTCTTAAGTAATGCTTTACTAAGTATCGTTAAACTCATTATGAAGTGTTGATTATCGATAATTATCAACACAAGTATAGTGGATTATCAATTAAGTATAATTAAAGTGTTAATAAGTAATAAATATTTGGTGACAGACCGTCTTCGATGCTTTGATACGTTTTAATGTTATTCGCATCTCATTAAAACAATGATTAAATTTAAAATATAAGAAAAATAGGAAGTTCCCATGAATTACATACAGCGCGTACAATATTCGAGTGATATTTAACTTCATGTTCATTTTCGTGGCAAATGGTTCACGATATTTTAAATTTATTTAAATATGCAGTTTCAATCAATACCCCCATCCTCTATCTCTTTCACTAATGCCAACAAGCATAAGGATTTAGTGGGAATGCGGGGTTGTTTGGATGGGGAGAACCAAAATGAGGCTTTTTTTGACATTCCTAAAAAAAAGATAAGGATGCCAAATGTCTCGTTTCGAAAACGGAAAATTTCTATACTAACCTAACATTACCAACCTAACATCAACGTCACGTCGCCATCGCACATGCGCACCTTTGATAAACGAACAAACACACTTAGTATCCTACGACAGACGACTGGAGGTGTAAGCTAGAATTGTCTAACTTTATAATTATAAATTTTCATCTTAAGCCATTATTAATTTCCGACATGATGAATTAAGGTTAGAAATCCTCCAAACTGCTAGATGTAGACTCTGCGTAGGCCTATAGTTACGTACAGTGTATTGGTTGAAACTGCAATAACATCAAAATTGATATGTTGCCACCAGAGTTTTGGAAGACAACACACCAAACGAATGAGTACGGCATCTCTGACCATGGACTACACTGCTGGTTGCAAGGATCAGAATACCGGGTAGTTAATAATGTGCTTAGTAAGGATACATTTAATAAAAACTCCGCTCTGTGACAATCGGAACATCAAAATACAAGGATGCGTCTTATATCTGTGCTTTCGGAAAGTCCCGGAGCTTTATCACCATTACTCTCACTAAGCCAGAACAAAATGTCAAGAGCTTTCAAGACCTATTATATTAGTAATGGTACTCGTACAAGGATACCGCACCAACACCCATCAGAGTTACAATCCAATAACACTCCTTCGAGACACACCAAAACAACACACGACTTACCTTGGTACTGTCCTTTGAAGAAATGACTAATCCTTCACTCTCCTTCTTCCTACTTTATCTCTCCTCCTTCCCCTCCTTTTTCCTCCTCCCTCTCCCTCGGCTTTCTATAATGACCCTTTGTAACTAATTACCGTTAGCATTGTTCCATAAGCATTGTTTTATTTTTGTCGTACAGCGTTGCTTCAGAAAATATCCTTCCGATCTACATTAAGCACATTTACTTAAGCATATCTTGGGAAGTAAACGAGAGAGAGAGAGAGAGAGAGAGAGAGAGAGAGAGAGACCGCACAAGCAATCGAAGCAAATGCAGTGTGTTTTGATTAGTGATTCACAAGGTTCTGAAGCAGTGATGAGCACTCATTCGTAATTAAAAGCGAATCATCTGACCAACAATGTAGTCAATACACATTTTTTTCATTTAAGTTTGAATTTGACCAACAACGTATTAGCTTCAGATGTAATTTTTCATATGTATTGTGCCATTTATGTGATTTTCAATACTTGTGTGCTAAACGTGTAAGATTAGCTCTCAAAATGTAACGAGGCAGGAGAGTCAACCATCATGTTATATTATGATGCAATGATCTTATTTTCCTTTTAATTGCCAAGAGAGTCGATAAACGTAAGGACGCGATTGCTCCAAGTGTTTATTGGATGTGACAATAATGAGAGAGAGAGAGAGAGAGAGAGAGAGAGAGAGAGAGAGAGAGAGAGAGAGAGAGAGAATCGTTTGAATTAATAGGTATGATAATATTGAATACTACTACTACTACTATTACTACTACTACTACTACTACTACTACTACTACTACTACTGATGATAATAATAATAATAATAATTACGATATTTCCTTCAGTTTGCTTACCTGTATGTTTTCCCGTCTCTCTCTCTCTCTGATAAGGTTCACTGGCCACTAGTTCACTGAGTTGCTGCGGGGATATTTAAAACACCGGGTGACTCGAGGCTGCGCAACATTTACACTAATTACAACTCGTCGGGCCCGTAAACCCCTGCAGGAGAGTCGAGCCTCTGCCGCGTCACGCCATCACCTCCTGCCTCACATGACGTAGCTCGGGCAGAAGCGGCAGAAGTGACAGCCGGTTAATGACAAAGACATTAACTCTAGACATTCTATGATAGGAGTAGTAATGGGGGTAAAAAAAAAGAAAAAAAAAGTAAAATATTGGAAACATTCTGCTATAAGTATATGATTATTTCTATCCTCTAAAAAATATTAAATAAACCTATCTAATATTCACATTCCCCAGATATCAGTATTAGAGGGAGACGACTGCTACTTAACCCTCCCCTCGCCGGTGAAAATAGGAAAAGAGGGAAAGAAAAGTAAGAGAAAATATTATGTAACAATAATATACTACCTAATACTACCTTTTGAAGAAACATCTTCAAATGTTTAACATCCCTTTTGATTACACTCTTTTGGAACTGCAACCTTCAGTGATCTTTATTTCTTATTATTGTCCCCTTTAACATAAAGAAACCATAAAATAAAAAGCTTATCCCTAACAGCTCTGCACAGCGGACAGCTTGTAGCTGTAGTGTGTTGAAGCACAGAGTCGTGTTAGCAATGAGGCTTCGGGATTTCGATCTTCCCACCTCATCTTATCGATTAATAATGAAGCGCGGATCTTTTTATATGGCAAGGACTCACTGGTCAGGGAGTACGTACAGACCAGAGGGATAAAAGATTTTCATGGATACATTATTACAATTATGTGCAATGCGCAATCATGAAGTGTTGTGTACCGGGAAGACTCGCTGTTACCAAACGAGCTGTTTCGTCAGTTAAACATGTGTAGCTAGTAGTTCGAAAAAAAAAAAAAAAAAGCGCCAGACATCTAGGCAGTCGCCAATTAGATTCGCAGTTTATCGATATAGGACGATGCCTCCTTTCTTATAACACCCATCACATACGAGCGTGGGTGGCGGAAACATCTCACCAATGTGAAATTCGTCAACCGCCAGTTTCCGGATTTTATTACAGCAGAAAAAAAAAGAAAGAGCATCACCACGTAGCATGATTTGAATTGATCACCACATAACGTGAGATCATCGCAATACAACAACCGTGGCGGTGGACATGCAAAGCTTGATAACACAACGATGAACAATGCATGTCTCGCGGTGGACCATGGAGGGACAAACCTCACCAATGAATGTGTTATCTGGTGCATGAACGCAAATGTATTGTATCATTGGCTAACAAGACACTTCCTATATTTTTTCAACAGTACGGTAAAGTTCCGTGCGTTATATTCTGCAATGTAAGAGTGTCTATCTATTTATATGTCTGTCTGTCTGTCTGTCTGTCTTTCTATTCGTGTGTCTGTCTGTCTATCTATCTATCTATTCATCTATCTATCTAGTGGGTATATATATATATATATATATATATATATATATATATATATATATATATATATATATATATATATATATATATATATATATATATATATATATATATATAATGCAGACAGCTGACAACCTAACGTTCACTAACGGTGATGCTCTGTAATTTCTGCTTTGAGAAAACTGAATGTCACGACTCAACAATTTCTACACCAGGACTCCACCAGCCGGCTAATGGGCGTGATGATGAGCATGGGAATATATATTGCAATGATAAAGCAAACTTTTATTTTATTTCACTTTTCCAAAACTCCCAACAACAGATCTTGGTTTACAACTTTTTAATTTTTGTTGTTATTTATTTGTGTTATGTTTGGTGTACAAGAAATTACGCGAAGTTTTGACCACTTCACACGTTTATTATTATTATTATTATTATTATTATTATTATTATTATTATTATTATTATTTATCATTATCACATTGCATGGCGCTGCTGGTCTCTTTATCGTTGGTGCAATGAACCCTGCGCCGGAGGAAGACCCTCGACACGGACACCCCATGAGCCACCATAGACAGCGGCTGTACGTACTATCTACAGGAACTTAACCGCGGACGTATCTAGCTTTTAAAAAGAACATCCTCAGGGCCTCTGCAAGTCGAATTTAAACCTCCTTTTTTCAGGACAATAATTGCCGGGACTATGGTGGATAGCAGCTAGATCCTCCCTTGATTAAGCCTTATGATGCCACTGAACTCCACCTCGCTGGTTCATGGTAGTGGTGATGGTGGTGGGAAGGGGAGGGGCGTCTAGTATTGCTCTGCTGATGAGGAACGAAGTGAAGGAGATCTGAGAAGCTTAAATATTTTTTCCTTCATCTCGTGATAAGGTTGACAAACTTCTCGTTCAATATCCCACTTGTACTTTTTTTTTTTTTGTTGCTGGGGTAGGGGTGGAGGGCGGGATACATACGTTTCTGTATTATAATACTTTTTATCTTCTTGTCATAGTCTGGTGTCCTCTACATATTAAATTCATCAAATCAAACTAATAGCTTTCCTCTTTCCCTCCTCTCCTTATGAAGATGTTTTAGAATTTGTCTGTTGCCCTCTGCGCTTACTGTTCATTCTCCGCACTCGCCAGAAATCTCCAGTGATTTTCTTCCCTCTCCAGGTTCTATCTTAACTTTACCAAGGTGTTACAATTTGCATTAACAAATTTGTAGCAATTATTCTACTGGTCATTAAAAGTCGCTTATTCTGAAAAGCAGCCCTCAATGATGCATGAGCAGATCGCTACGACATATTACTATCTGCTTGTAATTTCAAAATGCTGCACAAAGACCTCAAACACTTTGGTGTCTACTTCGATTATTTCTAACGGGCTTTTAGTGGAAGCTATTGAGATTTTCAAGTTAGTTTTTATGAAAACAGTAATAGTTTAACAAATATTCTACGGCACCAATGGTTAAAACGCCCATAAGAACCCGAAAAATTATCTGTTTTTGTGGCTTTTCAAATTAGCTCTGATGAGACCTCGAAACGCTTCGAAATACGGCCCGTGGTTAGTTTGACGAGTCATTAGAACAGTTACAATATATACCATGTTCTTTACACGTTCTCATTCCTTTGAATGTAATGAAACTCACTTCACTTCAGAGATCGTGTAAATGATACGAATTCAGTCACAAAGCGCTTGACACGCCCATTCATGAAGCGTGTGAATCTACCAACACGTTAACTGATCACCGACCGACCTGGAGCATCTGAGAGTACTCAAGTACACCACACACAGTTTAAGATAATTTACTGTTGATTATGATATTACCCAGAAACGTACCTTAGATCAAGAACACTTGAATGGGAGCACGGCAGGACCACTTCCGCGAGGCAGGGAAGATCATCTGAATGGAGCAACCATGACGTCAGGAACACAGTAGCCACCACGTACCACCACCACGCCCTATTCCTTTACTACTCTTGAGCTTAAGGACAACAGCTTGAGGACCAAAAAACATTTGGTGGTGAAACAAAAATAAATTACGAACACATGGAGACCTTTTTTTTTTTTTTATTTATCCCGAAATTCAAAGCTTGGACACTGCTGAGGATGCTTTGTTTTCGTGTTTTACCATAACCATGCAGAATTTTTTTTTATACATCTATAAGTAAACACATAAAAAGTAACATTATTTTAACTCCCTACACAAAATCCTAAACGTGACCCTAACGTTAAATACACAACAATGGTGATGGTTAATGTTTATTTCAGAATATTACATGAAGGAAAAGGGTGACACTACAACAGGCTTTCGGGTTTTACATCTCACAGAAAAGTGGAAAAAT
This sequence comes from Scylla paramamosain, assembly GCF_035594125.1. Classification (NCBI taxonomy): domain Eukaryota; kingdom Metazoa; phylum Arthropoda; class Malacostraca; order Decapoda; family Portunidae; genus Scylla; species Scylla paramamosain. Next base: position 13,288,721 of record NC_087152.1, read on the forward strand.
ATACAAATACTGGGCAGGGAATGTCGGCAAGTACAGACCAGCTCGGAGTAAATAGAGCATCGGTAGTAAATAATGTGTTCGCCAGCTCAGATGACCTTGAGGGAAGAGAAGAACGAGGCGGAACAACAGAGGCGACAGACAGGTGGAAGGTACAATACTATAAACACTTGACTGGTTTATCATGGACTTCGTAGAAAGCATGAAATTTGGCATCAACAGGGAAGGCTGGTAGTGGCTATACTGAGCCTTAGCGAACACTGGACAGTATAAAACTACAAACAAGAAGTCACGCGGAAGAAGGTTCCCGGTTCTGCACTTTGGTTCAATATGAGGTTTGGTTCAGGATCATTGTACTGTTTATTTATTGAAGGGTCTCCAGGTACCGAAAGAAGTACAACTTAGTGTTTTTTTTTTTTTTTTTTTTCATAAGGACGACTTTTACTTAATTTTGAAGCCAAAGTGAAGAAATTCGTTTGGTATAATTCGATTCACTTGGATTTAGAGGGAAAGATAAAAAAAAAAAAACTCCATTTGATAATCGACAGATGCTCAGATATCCTTATGGTGATACGACTCAGATTCAGGGTGGAAACGAAGAAATCCGCTTCGAAATACTCTATCTCAAGTTCGGAGTGGAAAAGCGGACATCCACTCAGCAAACGGGTCCCCAAGGTGCAGCCGGGCGCCAGCTCCCCAGTCACATCTCGTGTGCGGATATTTGACTTTTTTTTTGTGGGATTTTTGTTTTGTTAAGTACCAATGAAAGCTGGATTCATTTCGAGACTCGCCGCCAAAGCTGACGTGGCATTGATAATAAATAATTGCCACGGACACCTCGCGGGCGGCGGCGTGCTACGTAGTACTAACGGAGGCGACAGGTTGCGGCGTACATACAATAATTTTACATGGACATTTTTTTTTTTTTTTTACCCAGAAAGCGTTGTGCATGTTTGGATTATTACCCAGACAACCAATAATACGTTGTGCTTGTATATCACGATACTTGGAACAGATCACAAAGAATGACGCCCACACGAGGCACTACTGGAATGGTGACAATGGCCCACTGATAAAACAAAACAAAAAGAAGCTGATCTGTGAGTTGTGTTGACTTGACACTCGCAACACAAACAAACTCACACATACAAAGAGACACACGCGCAAGGCAAAGATATATATATAATAAACAAGCTTTAGTAAAATTTGAACGGCACTGCAAAACTTCGACTTCCATTATTATTATTATTACTATTATTATTATTATTATTATTATTATTATTATTATTGTTATTATCTTTTTAAACCCAGGTGATTCTATGCATTACGAAGTGTGCACTAAGTTTCCTTTTTATTATTTTCTCTCTGTTTATAAACCACAACCCCCAAGGAACAGCGGGGGACGGGAGGGTCACAAGCGGCCACGTCACTCTTTTTTTCAAGTCATCCTCGAGATTCAACACTCACTCACTCACTCTCTCTTTCTCTCTTTCTCTCTCTCCGCTACTTTGTGCTATCAGGCGCCAAGCGGGAACGCCCGGCGCCTGGTGTTAATAAGGCCTTTTGATGATATCGAGGAGGGAGTGGTGGATGGCTGGCATTCAGTGGGCGTACACCTTGGCGAGGAGAGTGGCGATCATCATGGAGGACAAGGACACACTCAGGGTGGCCGCACCGTTCTCGTCCGTGCTGGAGGAAGCCTCTGCAACGGGAGAGAAAGGTTAGTCCCGCCAGCCAGACACCACGTCCTGGCCCACGTCTCTCTTCCCCCCGCCACTGCTCTTCGCTGGACACACACACACACACACACACACACACACACACACACACACACACTCTCACTCGCGGTGCGGCCAGGCCTTCCGGTGCTTCCAGGGCTCACACTCACATCATGATTTTTCAAACAGTGATTTCTTTAAGTCAATACTACGTGACTTCGATGCAGCTTCACCTCACGTCATTTTTTAAGTTGCCTAATTGATAATTTTAAGATAATATACTATACATGACCATTTTTAAAGATATATATTATTTATATCATACTACAATGCTACACATCATATTCTTCTGCAAGAACCAATTGTCTTCAATATAAATGAATTAAAAACTTATTTACAACCACTGGCCAAATGCTTAATATAAAGTAAATCTTACAAATTCAGTTAGCGTCAAGTAAAAATTTCATGCCCAATGCAAAACTTTTGCAGTTAGACTACTAAATGGCACACAACACAAGTGTTAATTCATTCACAGCGAGACTCTGGTATTGGACGGTATGAGGAAAGTTGATCAGCCAGGCGCATTCACTACTGCGGTAAGTGAGGAGAGGGGACGCTGGATGCATCACTCACTAGGGGGGGGAATAGAGGCATTGAGGACACATGCAGCATACACTAACGCCACACACACGCTTCACACCTTTACACTGCTCAACCACACTAATGAAAAGGGCGACCACAATGCCCATTTCACCGAGCACGTACATAACGCACGTATTCACAAGTATAACGGCGGTACCTGTGAAACCATGACAACCAGAAAGAACGTGTTTTCTTCCATCATTTCCACCACATCTGAAATCGAACCCGGAACGCTCTGCCCACCCGCTATGGATGAAGTAACATTGTATGTATGGGACCCGTGTATACATTAATTCGAACAACTTAGGCAATCAATTACTCCATTTCGCATTTAGCGTCACCAGTAATTCAATGAGGGTACCTTTATTTTATTATGTCTTCCCTTCTTGTTTCTTCGTCTTAATCTCTTTCCTTCCTTCCTTCCTTCCTTCCTTCCTTCCTCCCTCCTCCTACTACAACTCAGTCAGCTATGTTCAGCTAAGCTTTACGCTCTTCGTCTTCCTCCTACTATTAACTTCTACAATTACAATGCTCCAGCCTTTTCCTCCAACAGCGGTTCTCCATGACAGTACAGTTCCTCCTCCTCCTCCTCCTTTTTCTACTACTACTTACACTACCAGTACTTATCCTGATACTGTGCTGCTGCTACTGTTACTAATACTGCTACTGCTCCTCCTTCTCCTCCTGCTTCTATTACTACTACTCTACTACTACAACAACAACAACAACTACTACTACTACTACTATGCACCTTGTCCTCCTTACATTCTCCCATCACCACCAGCACCACCGCCACCAGCGACGCAATCCACCTGGGAAATCTTAATAAAAAGTGAATACGAGGAAAAGGTTCACGTGGCAGTCAGTCGCCGCTGAGTGACTGCCCGCGGCTAATGTTTATTTCCAATCAATGAGGTTTAATAACACCATGCAGGCAGGAGTGGTGTGCGTGCCAGGTGGGTTTCTCCTCGCCTCGGGTCCCGGCGAGGCTGTAAACAACACTGACACTGCCGCTGCCGCCACCACCAACCACAGCGCGTGATGTAATAACTAACGTCCCTCCATCCATCCATTCCTCCCTTCACTCGTCACTGTAACTCGGTGCTTGCTCTCTCTCTCTCTCTCTCTCTCTCTCTCTCTCTCTCTCTCTCTCTCTCTCTCTCTCTGCCTCAGATTTCTTATTTTCCCCCTTATTAATTCATCTAATTTCTGTCTCTCCCCTCCTCTCTCCTCACACACACACACACACACACACACACACACACACACACACACACACACACGCACACATACGCACACACACATACGCACACACATACGCACACACACAATCGAAGAGTATTTTCTAGAAAACCGAAGAACTGATCTATATGTACTGGTGTGTGTGTGTGTGTGTGTGTGTGTGTGTGTGTGTGTGTGTGTGTGTGTGTGTGTGTGTGTGTGTGTCGACAAGTTACGGAAATATTTACGTGTATATTGGTGTATTTCACCACCACCACCACCACCACCACCACCACCAACAGCAATAATAATACGGTGATGATGATGAAGAAGTCTGCTTGTTACTCGAGTATTATAATAGTGTGATAATGGAGACGATAGTAGTATAGCATAGTACAGCATAGTATAGCATAGTACAGTGTAGTAGTAATAGTAGTATCCGTAATAATAATAATAATAATAATAATAATAATAATAATAATAATAATAAAGATAATTATGAATAACAACGCAAAGACAGATAAGTTACGCCATCTCCAGTTAATTAAGTGACATCACCTGCGACTGAAAACCAGATCAGCAGAAACTAATAAGAAAAACTATAACCATGCCAAATTCTTGTATTATTTTACGACACATCCATGTACTGCACTGCTGAGAGAGAGAGAGAGAGAGAGAGAGAGAGAGAGAGAGAGAGAGAGAGAGAGAGAGAGAGAGGGGGGGTTGGGGGGAGAGGGAGGGAGGACCTGAAGTGGAGAAGAGTGATTTATACTTCCGAGAAGGACGAAGCTTTGATAATCCTTGACACGAGAGAGAGAGAGAGAGAGAGAGAGAGAGAGAGAGAGAGAGAGAGAGAGAGAGAGAGAGAGAGAGAGAGAGAGAGAGAGAGAGAGAGAGAGAGAGAGAGAGAGAGAGAGAGAGAGAGAGTCTACAACCTTACTTAACATTCCAACAAAATTAAGAAAGAATAAGCTTACTATTCATATACACACCTCGCCTCACAAACGCAGTAGTTGTAAAATCACAATTTTATATATATATTTTTTTCATACTTAAGTCGCTAATTGTTTCCTATAAATCTCCAGTGAAATCAAACAGTTAGGACCTAAACGACTACTGGTCTAGAAAATTTATTTGTATCTGCTTGCATAACATTGTGAGTCATTTATCATGCAGACCTTTTCCCTTCCACTCACAATAATATGCAATCACCAATATGAGGTTCTGAATGAGGTTCTGAATAAGCGTTAGTTTACCATCCAGCGAAGTTCTTCAAGGACTGGGTTCAGTAGTAATAGAGGAGATAGAGCGAGAAGTGTACCGAATGTTGGTTAGAGCAGACAATGTTTTTTTTTTTTTTTTACCTTCTGTGCAAAATGTGGTTTTCCTCCCAGCAGGTTTGTTCAGGCATTGGGTTGTGTAGGAATGTGTGCCTGAGAGACAGAGCGAGAAGTAGAGTGACTAGGTGTATGTTACAACTGACAATTTTTACCTCCAGTGCAAAATGTCCAAGTGCAGGATTAAAACGTTTAATGCACAGAGAGAAACTTGATTACGACGCCCACTACACGCCGTCCTTTATCCCTACGCCACTCCCGGGTCCTTTCCTCCCCTATCAAAGGCGCCGTATGACCACGTTTGCGGCGCCTTAATCAACCTTTTCCCCCCATACCCTCCCTCCCTCAGGTCAGCCCCCTCGCCCCCGCACTACAGCTGGGGTCGCGGGGGTGAGAGGGCCGAGCAGTACTGGCAGCGGGGAGCGTAAAGACATTGGCAAAAACAAGTCACGTTAGTCACTTCGATGTCGTTTCCTTTCCCTCATGCCCACTGGTTTGAATGCGTGAGGAAATGGTTGCCTCCGTAACACACACACATACACACACACACACACACACACACTCGTTGACGAAGGGCGCGCACTCTTTCAGCAATGGAGGGAGAGGGCGAAATATCCTTGGGTCTGAACGCTACAGAGGAAGAAAGGCAAAAAGGTAAAGAAACAAGTTAAGGCGGGGGAGGGACGAGGCAGAGAGGTATAGCAATGAAAGATATGACTCGTCTGCGAAAAGAAAAGGGAGGGAGAGAGGGAGGGAGAGAGGGAGGGAAGAGAGGGAGGGCGGTGTCAACATCAACAGAGAGGGACAGGGATGGGGGGAAAAAAGCGAGCTACTGAACTATAAAGGGAGTGGAAGTGGGAGCGATGGGGAGACTTAAGCTAAAAGACCAACAAGGTAACATTCCGATGCTCCCTCACTGCAGATGAGCAAACAAGGGGGAGCAAAATACTTGGTAGCAGCGATATTACGGGTCACGCGACTGATACGTATAATATTAGAAGCACTTAAAGATAAACAAACAAAACGAAAAAGGAGAGGGGCCATTATAATACGTACTGAAATGCTGTACAACTCTACGTCAAGCAAAGTTATATTTTTAGTTATGGTTCAAGAATCTACTGCTTGTTCCATTTACTTCAGGAATCAGAGGAGGGAAGGAGGGAGGGAGGGAGGGAGGGAGGGAGGGAGGGAGGGAGGGAGGTGTGTAAGGGGAAGAGGGACAGGAAGGGACAGGTAACTGGAGAAAGAATGAGGGGAAGAGGAAGAGAAAGAAAAAAGGTTAAAAATTAAAGAAAAGGAGAAAGGATAGATGTGTGGGAAATGAGAAATACGAAGATGAGAAAAGTAATAGGAAAGGGATGGGAAAGGGGAGAAGGGAAGAAAGGAGAGGAAAGGAAGATAAGGGAAAAGGAATGGAAAGGTAATTTGTAGGTATTAAAGAGAAAGAGGGGAACACGTAAGGAGGGAGTAAAGAAATCATTGACAGAAAAAAAAAATGAAGGTTAAAAAGAAAGAGAAAAATGGAAGGAGCGTTAAAGATCATTTTGGGAACAAAAGAAAGGAAGATGTACGAGTAAGTATGGATTAGACTGAAGTTTGCTAGCAAACATAACTCACTTGGGTAAATGGAAGCGAGAGAGAGAGAGAGAGAGAGAGAGAGAGAGAGAGAGAGAGAGAGAGAGAGAGAGAGAGAGAGAGAGAGAGAGAGAGAGAGAGAGTGTTACACACGCACACACACTACAGGGATTCACAAGCCTCAGTCAGGATAATACTGCGTCACTGCCCCGGGCGAGACTCATTCCAGCGACTCACGTCCTGCGAACACTACCACGCAGGCACCACGCAGCCACGCAGGCACCACTACCACACTGCTAGGCTTCCCTCTCATTTTAGATGGGAGAATAAATTAATCATGACCAATACGTTAATGAATATTAAATCTTTGGAACTGAGCTAATGCATGAATTAAGGCTTGGAACAAAGGCAAATCAGGTCGTTTCCAAAATGTATTAACATTCAAGATACTGCATTAAAAGTTTTTATTTTTTGTCTCATTAATTAAATTTTCTCTCACGTTTTCTCTGATTTTTAAATAAAGGCAGAAACAATAGTCTGTCCATCTCACGCGCGGCCACACAGCGGCGCGCGGCTACACTTCTGAGACTAGCGGCGTCTTGAAGGTTGGCGGACATCAGAAAGCTTTCTTCCCACACTTGATGCGGAAGAATAATAATTTTCTTCCTAATAGCCTGATGGGACTGTCAATGCAAAGAGAAAAGAGATAGAGAAAATATATACGTACAAGTTTGTTGTGGTTCTTTACAATGCACCTGAATTTGACAACGATCTTGAACAACTAAAGCTGCAAGACCAGTGACAGTCTTGCCTCAGCGCCGGAACAGTGAAGAACAACAACAACAAATACATCTCTCCCTGGAGGTGAGTCTCGCCCAGCGCGGGGTGGCGTGTAGGGCGGCGCGTTCAGGCCACATCAGCCAAATTCCAGCCATGCACAGAGCTTCCAGACCACTCACCAGCATCAGCCACCTCCTCATTCTCCACATAATCCTCCTCCACCTCATCCCCCTCATCCTCATCCTCCTCATCCTCATCCTCATCCCCCTCATCATCATCAACCATCACCTTCTTCACCTCCATGTCGGCCTCCTCCTCCACGAGGCCGTCACTTGGCGAAGCTGAAAAAACTGCCAAGGTTGGATGCGTTATGGAATAAAAGAGGAGGCGCGGGCCAGGCGTCCCGCAGCGTCCTCGACACACAGCTCGCCACTCACACATGGGAAGGTTTGCCTACTTAAAAACTATAAGACTGGAGGGAGAGGCTGGCAAAATTTTCACTCACAACACACCAACACATAAATATTTGCTGCAACAACAACTATGATGATAATGATGATAAATAATAATAATAATAATAATAATAAATAATAATAATAATAATTTAGATAATAATAATAATAATAATAATAATAATAATAATAATAACAATAATAATAAAGTAAATTATTATTATTATTATTATTATTACATAAATATCTAATCTATATATAGCAACAGATTCCAAGTTCAATATTTTAAGCAGTTTCGTTCGTAGCCTTAATAATGGACAAATTATCTTTATAAATTAGAGACTCAGTATTCACTTCAGAGGGAGTGGTGGGGGGGAGGGGGGAGGGCTTGCCGCCGGTCTGTGTGATACGTAATACAAATCTCAATTTACACAGCTTGATTTTCAGGTCTCTGGATGGGGAGGAACCGGTACCAGCACACTCGCCTCACCAGTCACGACGCGATCACACAATGTCTGCTCACAAGTCACGTATCCTATATTTGTATCTCAAAAATGGCCCAATACGTAAAATTGAGTATAAATCCTTCTAATAGCACGATATATTGAACCTCTCCACGTGTGAACTCAAGGGCTTTGGCATAGTAGTAGATATTTTAGACTTGACGTAGTACTTGGCGCAAACCACTTTCCTGATACGGGGAACACAGGGAAGATAAATCATCTCATGTATAACGTGAATTTGTCTATTATTCTTAAGGCTACGAACATGAGGAGAGAGAGAGAGAGAGAGAGAGAGAGAGAAGAGAGAGAGAGAGAGATGAGAGGAGAGAGAGAGAGAGAGAGAGAGAGACACTAAGACAATAGCGCACCATCGCCACCAGCAGCGTTGGTTCCCTCGGTCGTGGTCTTGGAGGTGGTGGTAGTAGTAGTAGTAGTAGTCGTGGACGCCCCCCCGCATCTGCCATCTGCTTCGGTGACTGGGCAGGGGTGGCGCCCGAGTCCGGAGTGGGGTCCTGCTTGGGGTCAGCAGCTGAGGTACCTTCCTGGCCGAACACCACACCGCACCACAGGGCCACGCACAGCAGAGCCACAAAGCAGGGACGAGCCATCATCATCTGCAAGGGAGGGATTGGTGAGTCTCTGCCAGCCCTGTACTGTGGCGCCACATGTGAGCCAGCGATTGGGAGAAAAATTTATGTGTTTGGTGTCACTGTGTATGTGGGAGGCGGGGAGCGATGGTGGGAAGGGGGTAAACCACAGGAAATGAGTGTAAAGGAAAATAAATGACACAAACCTTATCCTGGCTGAAAGAGATGACAACAGATCATAATGCGGGGAATAGAGAGAGGTAAGTAAAGGAGGGAGTAAAGGAGCAGAAGGTAGATGAGGTATAGGAGACTTGCGAGAAGAGAAAGGTGAGATGAGGAAAGTAAAGGAGAGAGGAAAAGATAGGGAAGAAGAGAGGAAAAGGAGAGCTGAAGAGAGAAAAAAAAAACAAAGAAAGGAAAGAACGGGAAAGGTGAGGCGAGCATGGTATAGGGGAAAGGAAAGGTGGGGGAAGAAGAGAGGAAAAGATGAGGTCAGGAGAGAAAAAGCATGGGAAGGAAAGGAGAGAGAGAGAGAGAGAGAGAAGAGAGAGAGAGACGAGAGAGAGAGAGAGAGAAGAGAGAGAGAGAGAGAGAGAGAGAGAGTGGTGTGTGTGTGTGTGTGTGGTGTGTGTGTGTGTGTGTGTGTGTGTGTGTGTGTGTGTGTGTGTGTGTGTGTGTGTGTGCGCGCGCGCGCGCTTTTTCATTGACGCTTGTGCACAAGACCACTCAGCCAGCAGGTCACCCATAACACCACCTCCATAGAGTGGCCACAACCAGTGATGTCAAAATTTCTTCGTCCGGTTTGGTTCCCGAGTTGTAAATACTGTTGCCAACAGTGATGACAATGAATTTCATACCCATACATCATATGGAAATTATATAATACAAACTCTGAGGAAGGTAAGAAAAGTTTCTATCTTCCGCTTATTTCTTCGGTTACTAGAGAAAAAGTGAAATAAAATAGATAAATAGATAAAATAACTCATATAATAAATTTTAAGTTTCTACAATACTTTTTTTTTGTTAAGTACTGTGATTTTATCTCCGTTTATGATCGTACAGGCAGATGTCGCGATGGTGGTGATGATGGTGGTGGTGGTGGTAATCAAGAGGGGAAGAGGAGTAAGCGAAGAAAACCACAAATTTAATTCAGTAGTTTGATGGAACACTTGTAGCACACACACACACACACTTCTAATTTCAGCAGTAATCGCTAATCGCTTAGAGAGAGAGAGAGAGAGAGAGAGAGAGAGAGAGAGAGAGAGAGAGAGAGAGAGAGAGAGAGAGAGAGAGAGAGAGAGAGAGAGAGAGAGAGAGAGAGAGAGAAGAGAAGAAGAAAAACAAAGCGCAACAGAGAGGAGAGAAGAGAAGGGAAAGAGAACAGGAGAGAAAGAAAACAAAAATACAAGGAAAGACAAGACAAGGGAAGACAAGAGAGGGCAGACGGACGAGGTGGTGGCGTCAGGCGTCGGACAAACAACACACACTCGTACTACTAATAATTACTCGGGAAACTGTCTGACTCATCACCTGTCGCAGCCCAACACGACCTGAGCCAGCACCAGCCAACACCAGCCAGCCCGCGGCCCTCTCTCCATTGACCCCGCGCACCCTGACGCCACTCCCGCCTCCGCCACGCCAATTATAAACTCTTCCTCTCCTTCCTCTCGTCACGCACAGCCCTCCCAGGTGTCTCAGGTAGTGTCACAAAGCCAAGTGGAGTTTTCATGTTTATAAATCGAATATTAATACGATGAGTAGTGAACTGATTTGATTTGACCCTTACAGATTTTTATTTACCATCTTACATTCATGCTTTGTTAATATTCATTACAATGTAAGATATTGTTTGCAAGGATTCACACACACAAAAAAAAAATGGAGTCGAACGTTAGTTTTTTTTTTTTTTTTGTCTTTCCCAAGGCTCCAAAACAACTTTAAAGAAAGTGTAGTACAAAAAAGTAAGCGTCTAAGAAGTTATTAGTGTTTAAAAAAAAAGTCCATCAGTGGAAGGGTTAAGGGCACGCAGAGATCACTGACTAAGTGGTAGATAGAAGTGCTGATTAATAGTTTTTTTTTCTCCCCCTCTCTCTCTCTCTCTCTCTCTCTCTCTCTCTCTCTCTCTCTCTCTCTCTCTCTCTCTCTCTCTCTCTCTCTCTCTCTCTCTCTCTCTCTCTCTCTCTCTCTCGCCCACGAAGCACCAATAGAGCGCCCCCTAGACTTGTTCCTTTCCACACACGGGGCCCGACACCCATCACAATAGCGGCAGACTCGTAATGGTCGCCCATGTAAGGGAAGGAGAGCGGGGGAGGGAAGGAGACGTGCGTGATAGGGTGACTTTTGTAGGGAGACGCTAGTGGTAGTGGTAGTGGTGGTGGTGGTGGTGGTGATGATTTGAATGAATGGTTGGGAGGAAAATAAGGAAAGATAATTAGAAGATAGTAATGTTACTGCTATTACTTCTACTACTACTACTACTACAATGAAGACCACTACTACTAACAACAATAAATTTCTGGAGAGAGAGAGAGAGAGAGAGAGAGAGAGAGAGAGAGAGAGAGAGAGAGAGAGAGAGAGAGAGAGAGAGAGAGAGAGTGAGTGAGTCACACATCACACGATGGAATGTTTGATCATGATTAACGTTCTTTTTTCTCTCGCTCAGCCTCACATGACCTTCTCGCCTCTCACCTTTGACCTCGCTTGGGACAACAGGGGGGTGAGGAGAGGGAGAGGGAGGGATGAGAGAAGGATAACAAGGGTAGAGGGAGGTGCGAGAGTAAGCAGGAAGAGGAACTGAGGAATGAGGGGTGAGGGTAAGAGAGAAAGGAGGAGGAGGAGGAGGAGGAGGAGGAGGAGGAGATAGTCTTCCATTTATCCTTTGCACCCTTCTACGTAGCCATTTCATTAACCATTTTTCTCCCTCCCCCTCTTCCTTCTCTTCCTCTTCTTCCTCCCGTAATGAAAAAGCTTCCTTTACCTCCACTCATTCTCTTCCATTTCCTTTCATCTTCCTTTCCCCCTTCCTTCCTTCCTTCATCCATGTCACCGTTTCCTTTTCACCTTTCCTTCTCTTTCTCTTGTGTCCCTTTCCTCTTTCCTTCCATATTCTATCATCCCACTCTTCCCTCTCCTCTTGTATTCCTTCTCCTCCTTTCACTTTATCATTCCACATTTTGTTTCTTCACTCTCCTTAAGTTGTTCATCGCTTGATATCATCTTTGTAACTATAACCCCCCTTCCTTCTCTCTCCCCTCCCACCACCCCTCCAAACATGAACCGGCCCTGTATGTGAATAGCGCTCCCCTCCTCCCCACAGCAGCACTCTTCCTCCCTCCCTCTCTCTCCCCTCCCTTCTCTGTCCTGTCCTCGCCTCACTCCCCCCCGTGCCCCCAACCAGTCATTCTTCTCCTGCCCTTGTTCTGATGTTCCTGCTGACCTACCTACTGCACACGCACCCAATCCTGCGCACCCCATAAAGTTACATTGTTATTACACACACACACACACACACACACACACAGCAGGTATATTATATATTTACACGTGGCTATATAATTTTATACCCATCAGATCACGGTCACATATTGCCTATACGCACGTAAACTCATTAAGCGTTCTTTTTTTTTTCCTCAGTGTATATATAATGATAATATGAAGTGTGTAATACGTGTAGGAATAATATGCCATGATTTTACTTACACACACACACACACACACACACACACACACACGCACGAAGTTCCTCGAACGAACAGTGCCCCAGAGACAGTCGATATTACGTGATTGGTGCTAGTTGCGACCTCAACAACCAATGATCATCGTGTCCTGCCCTCCTGTTCACCCCGCCACCAGCCCCGCGTGCCTCCATTGGCTGGTTGTGGCTGGCTGGCTGGCTGGCTGGTAGTGGTGGTGGTGGTGGTGGTGGTGAGCGGCCTGTCAGTCACCACAGGTAGTAATTATGAGGCTTAGTGATTAGTGGCCCTTTATAATTAGGTACCGAGGCGCGTAAATTGAATTGATATCGCTGGAGATGATTCACTAATTGGTTGGTCTGGTTATCTGTGGCGCGTTTGGTGGAACATTCAAACTTTAAACCGTGGAAGCTCCGAGGGTTTCTTTTTTCTCTACTTTTTTTTCTTCTGCTCTCTCTCTTCCTCTCTCGTCTATTCTGATCTTAAGTGTATGATTGGCCTCATTTTGTTGGTCGCGGCGGTGATTTTCTTTGTGTGTGTGTGTGTGTGTGTGTGTGTGTGTGTGTGTGTGTGTGTGTGTGTGTGTGTGTGTGTGTGTGTGTGTGTGTGTGTGTGTGTGTGTGTGTGTGTGTGTGTGTGTGTGTGTGTGTGTGTGTGTGTGTGTGTGTGTGTGTCTCCAGTTTATACGCTGGCCGAGGAAATACTCTATCCTTTCCTTCCCACCAATGAAGGAATTTCCTCGTCTAGTCATCTTTGCTTACTGTCATCGCACGCTCCTACACTTCCTGCTTTTTACCTTGTGCTTGTTTCTGTTCCTACATCTGCTTGTGCGACTATTTCTTCCTCTATGACACAATTGCGCGAGAGAACAAAAAAAAAAAAAAAAAATCTGGCTTCTCTTTCTAACAAGTGTACACGTGTTAAAATTTTCACTCGGCAAGAAAAGAAAGAAAAAATCCTGCTCCTTCTTCAAACAAGAGCAAACGTATTACAATTTTCAGTCACCAAGAAGAAAAAAAAACCTTCCAACAAGAAAAAACGTGTTACAATTCCCACTTGGCAAAAAAAAAAAAAAAAAAAAAGAAAGAAAAAATCCCGCTTCTCCTCCTATTAAGACTACACGTGTTACAATTCTCACTCGGCAATACGGAGAAGGAATGACTCGCAGCTCAGGAAGTGTCTGCGGTCCGGCGGTCTCTGAGGCTGGACCTTTTTCAGCCCTGCGGCGAGGGACGGACACACCAACCCTGCCAGTAACATGGGTGCGCTAACCCCCGAGCACCGCCGCATTACTAGGAACTCCAGGATCCGACTGATTTCAAAGGAGCACACGTGTAATGAAAGGAACGCAAGACTTGGTAGGATGGTTTGTCATGTGTTTGGCATGGTCCGGTAGTGTTTTTTTTACGGAGGCTGCGATCGAAGTCGTAGGAATATAAGGGAAGGTGTAAGGAGTTAATAAGCCTACACGTGGTATTTCCCGTATCATGAACATATGCCTTTGTCCATCTCCTGTCCATAAATTTGTCTAATCTCCTCTTAAACTTCCCTTTTGAGTCTGCACTAACAATCGAGTAACCAATCCATTCTAGTGGTTATGGCCGTAGTAGTAGTAGTAGTAGTAGTAGTAGTAGTAGTAATAGTAGTAGTAGTAGTATAGTTCTTGTTGTAGTAAGAACATAAGAATGGAAGAAACTAAGGATGGTGGTACAAGAAGCCAGTAGGCCTACACGTGGCAGTCCCTGTAGTATACATATATAGCCACGTCCACCCATCATCCCTGCCCATAAATTAGTTAAATCTTCCCTTAAAGCTCCCTGTTGACTATACTAACAGTAACACAACCAAGTGTTCTTCAGCCATCGACCAGACATTACCGTATTACACACCTCACTATCCACGACTCAGATGGGGCTGCAAACAAATCTAAACAAGCAACTCCCCACGCCTGCTAACGAAACAAAAAGCCCTCGACCCGGCGCTGCATTTCCACGCCAGCTGCCTCTCAACGCCGTCCTCGTGCGGCACTCAAAAAATTCCCCCACCGCGGCGGCAAACCACCTGTGGCGTCGTGCTCTTCCCGTGGGCAGCAGTGGCCTGAGCCTCGCCACACGTGGAACCGCACCCCTGGCCTTGCCTCACACCACGCCACACCACTCAGGCTCCGTACCGCATTCTTAAACGTTTTGGGGTTTCGTAAGGTTTATTTTAGAAGGCCACTACGTTCTTAAACGCTTTCGACTTGCATTAGGAATATTTTAAAAAGCCACAAATGATCACCTGGCTTCTAATCATACTTATACCAAACGATAATGCAGGGCTCTTTGTTAAATCATCACTAAGAATCATGGAAATGCTTTGGAAAGCGATTACTTCTATTGGAACCGGTTAGAGGCAGTTGAGGTAAGACGCAGGAGTGTTTGAAAATGTGGCTGCATGTAGGAGGTTGTGTTGCTTAGCTCACCATCCACCATATAGAGATTATGGCTCCACCACCACCACCACCAACACCACCAACAACACATTGCCGTCTTAATACCTGCGGGTGTCGGGAAACGCTCTCCCTCTCCCTGGTCTCCCAAGCACTTCACGCACAACGGCCACTGAGAAAGGGTGCTCTCTCTCTCTCTCTCTCTCTCTCTCTCTCTCTCTCTCTCTCTCTCTCTCTCTCTCTCTCTCTCTCTCTCTCTCTCTCTCTAGGGGTGTGGTCGAATGTTAAAGAGGATAGCGCCATCTCTCTACAAGTCAACCTTCACCAAACTTCAGAACATGGCTACAGGATTCATTATTACTAACGAGAGAGAGAGAGAGAGAGAGAGAGAGAGAGAGAGAGAGAGAGAGAGAGAGAGAGAGAGAGAATTAAACACGTTAAGCATTTTGTTGGTAATGCCGTGAATTACACCACTCTAGTATTTACATAAGCGCGTTCGTGTGTATGTGTGCGCAAGGCGGAGGGAGCAGGGAGAGGGAGCGAGAAGAGTAAACACAAGGGTGAGTGAGGTACAAACAGACAAACAGACAGTGGCAGTGAAAGTAATGGTGTGAAACGGAACATAAACCCTGAGACTGCGAGCGATACGACACATTACTTCATTTCACTAAAAGATAACGATTAAATTCAGCAAAAATAACACTACGACCAAGAGAAAAAAAATTAACTCCAATATTTACGAGTATTTATCCCAGTGATATCTTCCTAAAATGTATTATAAACTTGCATTAAACCACTTTTTTTTATTAAACTAGAGGGGTGGGACCAGTCAAGAAGCTAATGCAAGAGAAGGAAAAGAAATTAACTGGGGGGAAAACAGGCGAAGCAAGACGAGAATAATCCAATTGGCGTGGTAGTGGTGGCGGTGATGGTGGTGGTGGTGGTGGCAGAGCTGGGAAACGCTGAGAAACGCTGGGAAACAAGTCACCCGGGTACGGAAAACAGCGGGAACCCTCCAGAGAGAACGTTACAAGGGGCTGGGAGGGATTGAACTCGAGGTGGGAGCCGACAAGACAGGGGACGGTCAGAGGAGGCCGTAGTGGGGTGGGTCACGCCATTACGCTGAACCACGTTTAAGTCAAGGCGCTAACTGTCCTCCTCATCTTGTGTAAGGAGCGCTCGCTGAGAGGTCAAGCCACATTAAGGGAAAGGATGTGGTAGTGGAAGTGCCGGCTGAGGTCATAAGAGGTTGTGGCCAAAAGGAAGGGAGAGGTTCGGGGAGGTTTACATGGATACTAGTGCCTTGGGAGGTTTACAAGGAGAGGGAAAGAGAGCGAGAGGTTACCTGTCAAGCTGAATGTTAGTTGCCATACAAGGTTGTAGAAGAAAGGTAGGAAAGGAGAGGTTGGGGGAGGAAACATGAATACCAATGTCTTGAGAGAGAGAGAGAGAGAGAGAGAGAGAGAGAGAGAGAGAGAGAGAGAGAGAGAGAGAGAGAGAGAGGGGGGGGGAGGTTACCAAAAGTTAAGCTGGATGTAAACCGTCATACGAAGTGGTAGAAAAAAAAAAGAAAAGAAGGTAGACGTTACGAAAAAAAAAGTGTAGAAGTCCAGCTATCATAGGAGCCTGTGAGCAACAAAAGGACGGGGGAGACAAGGACGAAGACTTAACGAATACAAATTACCACACGAGGATGTAAAAAAAAAAAAAGAAAGAAAAAAAGAGAAAAAGAAAAAAGGAAGGTGGGAGCACGGCAGGTCTAGATTGAAACAACTTGCCACATGAGGTTGCAAACAAGGAAAAAGGTAAAGGCTTTGAAAAAAATGTGAAGGAAAAGAGGGAGTACAGGGAGTTTAGATTGAAACAACTCGCCACGAAGGAAGAATAAGGGAGAGGCTTTGAAAGACGTGGATGGATTACATGTTGTCAGAGGCTCCGGGGGCTATGGGACGGCAGCTTGTGGGATAATGATAAGGCACTGAAAACCTCACGCTCTCACGGAACCAGGATCAATAAATGGGAGTCAGTGCAAGAGGTCAGGCAAGGTCAAAGGGTCACGGCACCTGAGGAAATCTGACTGAAAATATCATGCAATAATGGTCACTTGGCAACGGAGAGAGAGAGAGAGAGAGAGAGAGAGAGAGAGAGAGAGAGAGAGAGAGAGAGAGAGAGAGAGAGAGAGAGAGAGAGAGAGCACTACACAAAAATACTAATAAAAGTAGTGATTCTAAGTAACTGCTGTGGTGTTGTGTCGGTTGTTTCCGTCTCCCCTCCTCCCTGTCTTTCTCCCTCTCTCTCTCTCCCTCTGTCTCACTCGCCTCTCCCCACAACTTCCTCTCCTCACCACAGCGGCACCTCACACTGGTACCACCACCACACCCTCCCTCTCCCTGTCTCCCTGCAACCACATACCACAGCCACCAATTTCCATCAAATCAGTGTCCGTTTAGTTATTACAATTTCCCTTGTTTGTTACTTGACTTTGCTGTAAACCAACCACTTTCCGTTGTAACAAAAATGTATATATTCTATTTCTGGTCTGGTTCTGGTCAGTGCATCGTTTCCACCGCCCATACTGACTCACCCACACGATGGTGAAAGTAATTTTGGAAACTATTAGCAAGGTGGAGTCATGGAGAGTGCGTGCATCTGGTTACGTATTCTCACAACGTTTCGACGCTTTGCCTCTACTGCTTGTAACAGGATCGTCTGGATTATGCTGGTTCTTTTCAAAGGGTTTTCAGGATTCTAGTGAGGATTTAAAAAGGAATCCGTATAATTACTAAACAAAACACTCGTAATAACCTCATACGTTGAAACAGTTTTTAGAAGAGCCCAAAGCATTTCAAAACACGAGTCCTGTGCAAGTTTACTAGCATTGAGAATTGCGCGGGGGTTTTGCCACTACCTACACAAAATCAGAAACCTGAATTGCTTATACAGAATACAACTTGAATTAGCTACACAGATTCAAAAACCTCATTTCCTACACAGAATCACAAGCCTGAATTACCTAGACAGTTAATGTCCCTTCTTGATCTCGCTGCAGTCTACCCTCTCCCGGCAAGATACCAGTCTATAATCTTACCGGGGGAGGCGGTGCGGTACGACATCACAACAGACTCACACCCCACTTCTACCACCACCCCGCTGCCAGGCGTCCCGGTCCACCACCAGCACCACCACGCCATCCCAGACCTGACCTTATGACCCCGCGAGGCACTCCTCAATCCTACGGCAACGGCAGGCCAGGACATCTCGGCTAGGAGGTGATCAACATTCCTGGGTGTGGCAAGTTGCAAGTCCAGAATGATGCGCCTGTGTCATGTGCCGGAGAGGAGTTCCCGTGTCATGTCTTTCATGAGAGGTTACCACGGCTACTCGGTGTCCTCTTACCCAGTGTGGAGCATCTGGTGTGGGAGGGCGGGCTGGGGAGCATAGGGAAGGAGGAGGAGGAGAAGGAGGAGGAGGAGGACTGCGGGCCAAAGGAGAGAGGGAAGAAGAGGTAGGAAAAGAAAGGAAGAGGAGGGGAGATGCTACACTATCCGAGTCCGCCACACACACACGCACACACACACACACACACACCAGTTCTCCTTCCTGGTTTCCCCAACACTGGATCCATCCCAGCAACACGTGGGAAATCCAGCAGCATCGCGAGGCCACACCATAACAATCGCTAAGCTACGATGCCTCACTGCTTGGGGGAGAAGAGAAGAAAAACCTCGCCGCGTCCAGCAGAGAAACTGGAGAAAGAGGCGGAGGAGGATGAGTGGAAGACGATACGCACCTCTCTCTCTCTCTCTCTCTCTCTCTCTCTCTCTCTCTCTCTCTCTCTCTCTCTCTCTCTCCCAGGTCGCGATTTATCATTCCAGTGGTGTCTGCGTGGGCTGGGGTCGTGTGCTGTAATACATAAGCATTCGAGACCAACGAAAGACACAGGGCACACGTACTGGGGGGCTTGTCTTCCATTCCCGCCTCCTTCCTTCCACAGCAGAGGCGGCCTTCTCGCTACGGAAATACCTCAGTTAATCGGGCTAAGTCAGTTTCGAGCCGGATAAAACCGGGCCAAGTGACATCAACGTAGGCGACGATATTGCCTACGCCTGAGAGAGAGAGAGAGAGAGAGAGAGAGAGAGAGAGAGAGAGAGAGAGAGAGAGAGAGAGAGAGAGAGAGAGAGATTCATACCTTCTCTATATGTAGTATGTATGCTGTCAATATATCAATCAATAGTGTATTCTAAATTTCAATACTCTTCCTTCTGATTGAAGTTTGTAATGGCACAATATCCAGTATATACTAGCAATGAGAACACTACGATTTCATAACATATTCCATTATTTCGCAAACCAAAGCGGCGATCTGGGTGGTGAAAGAGGCAAGTCAAGGGGCGGGTTAAGTATTGTCATGGATTACAAAGAGCTGCTCTCACTCCAGGGAATAAACTCTTTCTTCTTTCTTTAACTCTCCAAAACTTATGACAGCATGACGCTTTTGACTTCCTAGATTTTGCCAGCAGAAATAAAAACGCCAAGTGCTAAAATGGTATTTACCGATTTTGCCGCCATTGGTGTCTTTTGAAATTATACTGAAAATTTGCTCCACATTTTACTGTTCCTAAAGACAAGCTACAAACAATAATCGTTAATTCTGTACCTAGTAAAAAAAAATCAATAAAATAACTGCTTTCTACGCACAATCTTCCGTGAAACTTTTTTAAACAATCTTGCAAAAGCGTCAATGACATATCAGATCCAAAATGACAGCTTCTTTTTAATATATTTGCATAATTTGGCATTTTACAAATAAAGCAAAGACATAGGCAACACCGTTCAGGAACAAAAAAAAAAAAAAAAAAAAAAAAAAAAAAAAACAGGCGGCTAATTAATGATAAGAGTTGGTCTGATCCCCGAGGCAGACTGACCTTCAACCTCCCCGACCCTCAGCAGCCCCAGACCCTAGCCAAACCGTCCCCAGCCCCCTCCTTCCCCCTCCCAACCTCCAACACGCTTCAAGACAAATACCTGGAGTTTTGGCTGGAAATGGGTGGTGCAGAAATAATAAAAGTCAAGAAACACCTAATTTCTTTCAACTACTTAGGTTAATGTGTCGATCATTACCAGGTGAAGTTGAAACAGAGGCGCCCATGTGTGTGTGTGTGTGTGTGTGTGTGTGTAATTGACTGTCACAGTCACCTCGTGTTTGGCAATTCAAGGACAGAGAATAGGAAAGATCCGGTTCCGGCTGGCTATATCAAATGAAACATCTGGACGGAACTGGAACGTCGATGTAATACATGCACTTTTGCCAATGTCCGTCTCTCCTCACCCAGTCTACTTCGCCCCGTCCACCCACTGTCCCCCTCGCCCTCTCCATCCACTGCCTTATCCTTCCACTCACTATTCGTCTTCGTCACCCCCTCCACTCACTAACCTGCATGTCTCATCCCTTCTACTCACCGTCACTGCTTTGCCTCCACTCGCTCATGCCACCCACAGACCCACGTCTCCCTATCCTTCACCGATTCTCTACCTTTTCCCTTCCACCCACTGTCTCCATCTCTCCTTCCAAACACTGCCTGGATCTCTTCTGCCACTACTCTGCCCTTTATGCGTCTTCTCTGCCGCCCCCCTCTCCCATTCCTTGCCTGCATCTCTCCTGCCCTCCCCCACTCCTGCCTTGCCTGCGTCACCTCAAGGTTGCGTTACATTGATTCCCGTCATGATTTGCGGTCGTCAAGGCGGCACGAGCACATCATGGCAGTTCAGCTTGCAACATTCTCTCCGTTAATCCCTGCCTGCCGGCAATATCATAAATCTTTAGTGTTTATATCCCAATCTTTTTTTTCCTCTCTTTCTCTTTGTTGCGGTAAGCGTGAAGCAACACTGGCTGATTATCAAGGTATCGCAAGGTGCACGGGTCGAAGAGTGGATAGTCTGATGAAACTGAGAAGGATAGGCCGCCATGTACGAGTGATGGTGGTGGTGGTGGTGGTGGTGTATTAACTCGTGTATTACTTTAAGAGTCGTATTCTTAAATGTTTAGTTGGACTGTTTTTGAAGTCACAGAGACGATTAGTTGGGTTATCCCGACTATGAGATCTGCTCATTTATTTTTTAGGGAACGATATCGCAAGTGTCCTCTCTCTCTCTCTCTCTCTCTCTCTCTCTCTCTCTCTCTCTCTCTCTCTCTCTCTCTCTCTCTCTCTCTCTCTCTCTCTCTCTCTCTCTCTCTCTGTTGGTCAGTCTCCTTGATACAACCAGTCTCTGGCATAAAAATGTTGGTCAGTCTCCCTGATACAACCAGTCTCTGGCATAAAAAAAACATCTCCCCTTAATGGTATAAAATCCTTGTTAAACTATTACTAGAATCATGAAAACACCCTTAAAAACTCCAGTAACTTCCACCAGACTAGACCCTGCTGTAAGAAATCAAGGCCAGACGCCGAAACGTTTACAAGTACAGACTTAGAAGCGATCGATATGTTTAGTCTGCACTGCTTTTTTGCACTACAAACGAGCCAAACTTGCCTTGACCCTCTGGCGAGAGAAAGAAGAAAGAGCGAATACCTCAAGAAACACGTACTAGTATATCAAGCTGAGGAACACGAAGCTCAACTGCCCGTAAGATATAGAAGGGACAGGAAAGGTTAGGTAATTGTGTTCTCTTCTACGTGCCAAAGTGTCTCGCATGAACCAAGGCGCAGTTTTATATCGTTTGCTTCACTTTACCCGCGCACGTTTCTTATGGGAAGAAAAATAAGAAAGTTTTATCTGGAAGCGTTAGCAAGTTAGGGATAAGTTGATATGTGTGGCCTTCGGGTTGTTTGTGAAAGAAACTGCGAATAAATTTATGGCACCTGAGAGAGAGAGAGAGAGAGAGAGAGAGAGAGAGAGAGAGAGAGAGAGAGAGAGAGAGAGAGAGAGAGAGAGAGAGAGAGAGAGAGAGAGAGAGAGAGAGAGAGAGAGAGAGAATCAAAACAATAAAAACAAAATTTCCATCGCATTCTCAATGACTTCGACTTAAAGTTTTAAGAGCATTGTACAGACACACACACACACACACACACACACACACACACACACACACACACACACACACACACACACACACACACACACACACACACATTTACCCATCTACTTTACTCTTTCCATCACCTCTAATTAGGATCTTCCAATCTAAAGGCACATCGCAGCACATGACAAAGAAATAACTTTACACACAGAGGAGGACGTAAAGATATTATACGAAATAACAAAGCGTGCATGTATGTATACGGAATAACTCCTTGGGTCTGGCTTAACATGCACGGGAGGGTTAAAAGAAACGCGATATGAATTATGCACCACTCATCATTATTGGTGATAGTGGTAGATGAAGTAGTAGTAGTAGTAGTAGTAGTAGTAGTAGTAGTAGTAGTAGTAGTAGTAGTAGTAGTAGTAGTAGTAGTAGTTGTAGTAGTAGTAGTAGTAGCAGTAGCAGTAGTAACGATGATAGTATCAGTAATAAAGCAGATGAGGCAGGCATAAAACTAAGCCTAATTAACTAAAGCACACACACACACACACACACACACACACACACACACACACACACACACACACACAAAACACTGCCCTTCGTATCCTTTCACCACCACCACCACCACCACCACTAAAACCTACACAAACCACTAACCCTAATTATCTCCACCACCACATTCACGCATCCACCTACACATACCCTTACTGCAACCTCGATCCTCACCACAATCACCACACTACCACCATCTCAATAACCTGCAAGCTACATACATATACCTTCCTAGGTCTTAATACAGCGGCCTCCACTTAGTATATGAACCACTTATCAACCGTAGATTCGCCTCTTCTCGCTAAGTGTACAGCAGCTTCACTTTCACCTACAGGCAAGCAGGCAGGTAAGCAGGAAAGCAAGGCCAGACCCTCCCACACTCCACTGACACTCATCCAGGCACAGAGCGGCACAAACACATTACTCAACGCCCTCTTATCACATACCACGCGGCGAATACTAGTCAATAAGCAGCTACCACGTATTGGATAATGAACAAACAAGTGAAGATCTATATTATGAAGTATGCGTTCAGTTTTCGTGATGGTGGTTATATATATATATATAGTAGGTATTTTTTTCCCTCTCCCTTGACTGAAGAATTCCTCAAACTTTTTTTTTCTTTCTTACTTGAACTGAGTATTTCCTCTCACGAAATTTCCGCCTACTTATTTATCTAAACATTAACGCAACCTAACCTAACCTAACCTGAGGTGAATGTCCACAAGGAAAAATGGCAAGGAAAGGAAGTCTTTTAAGGAAGGGAAATATGTCAAGAAAGGAAATCGTCAAGAAAAGAAACTCTGTCAAGGAAGCGAGATCCGTCAAGGCAAATTAATTAACCAAGGAAGTCTGTCAAGGAAAGTTAACCTGTCAAGGGAAGAAATTCTGTCAGAGGAGATATGACAGCTGGAGAATCTGCCATGGTGGAAATTTGTCGTGGGGAAAATTTCAGAATGAGGGAAAATCTGACCGTGCCTCCTCCATGTACGAACACCTTCGCAAATCTTCTCAGTCCACGCCGCCTTTCGCAACACCCCGGGCAGTGACATTCACAACGAGGCGGCGCAGTGACGCAGAGAAGGCCACTTGCTGCCGGTGCTTAATTGGCAAGTAATTAAAAGAGATAGAAAACTGCGCATTGGCGGCAATTATCTTGGTAAATGTCCACGTGCAGTTTTAAAGGAAAGTTCAGGAATTAGAATCTCGCTTGTACGTTAAAAAAAAAAAAAAAAAGAAAGAAAGAAAGGGCAGTGAGATTGCTGGTTC
>NC_087152.1:13317500-13345000 GCF_035594125.1 Scylla paramamosain
TAATTAGATGGTTTCAATGGCAACATCGACAGTTACCTCAAAGGACACAAGTATAACTCAAGTGTTTGTCATCGCTTCCTCGAGGGCGTGACAAAAGACGGTGCGAGAAAAAAGGATGAGTGAAAAGCAACGATACGAGAGAAGCAAGATTATTAATAACTGGGGAAAGGAAAAAAAAAAGGTGAGACTACGAATGGAGGAGCTGAGATGTAGGTCAGACTGTGAGACACGAATGGAAATACAAAAAAAAAAAAAAACGAGAGAGAGAGAGAGAGAGAGAGAGAGAGAGAGAGAGAGAGAGAGAGAGAGAGAGAGAGAGAGAGAGAGAGAATGAAAAGAAATGTAAAAGAATTAGAGCTTGGGGGAATTGGGTCAGAGAGAGAGAGAGAGAGAGAGAGAGAGAGAGAGAGAGAGAGAGAGAGAGAGAGAGAGAGAGAGAGAGAGAGAGAGAGAGAGAGAGAGAGAGAGAGAGAGAGAGAGAGAGAGAGAGAGAGAGAGAGAGACTGTGGATTAAAGGATGGGAATCAATACTGTAGGAGGGCAAAGGAAACGTTAGAAGGAGCACGGCAGCAGTTTAGGAGACAGTACAGGAGACGGGGAGAGAAAGAGAAGCAGATGAATAGATGGAGGCGAGAGATAAGAAAGTGTGACTGAGTTTGCTTGGAATAGACAGACAGACAGAGATGATTAAAAGGTTGAGAGAGGCTTTTGTCCTTCAGTGGAGTGAGAGATGGTGATGACTGGTGATAGTAAGCAAGGTGTTGGTGATGGTGGAGGTAGTAGTAGTAGTAGTAGTTTTTTTTTTTTTTTGTCCTTTTGCCATAAGTCTGTGCCCTTTTACATAAAAAAAAAAAAAAATAGAAGTAGTAGTAGAAACATTAAGGTAAGAAAAATTCAACCCCTTCCTCCCTTCTATCCTTCCTTTCCAGAACCGTAGCGTAAGAACCTACCCTTCCTACCTACCTGTCTACGTATTTATCTGGCCTTGTATTAATCATTAGCTCACCTGTTCATATTATTTACTCGATCAATAATCTCGTCTCCTCTCAAGCACGCTATTGGTTAATTATGTCATAGATATAACTACTACCTCTACTCCATCATTCATCTTTCAACACCCTTCTCTCTTCTCCTCCTCTTCCTCCTCCTCTTCCCCCTTCTTCTGCTCCTCCTTCTGACGTATATGTCTGCTGAGAATTCTGGGAAGTGTGTGTGTGTGTGTGTGTGTGTGTGTGTGTGTGTGTGTGTGTGTGTGTGTGTGTGTGTGTGTGTGTGTGTGGTACTTACATACACAACGGAAAGACAGACAGACGGACAGACACGTGGAGTAATAACAGGAAGGTGTGAAAGATGAGCAGGTACTTGGAAAAAAAAAGTTACCTGGAAAAATTAATGACACTGGAAAGAATGGCGCAGGAAAAAAAATATTGCTGAAGAAAATGTCACAGGAAGCGAACCAAGAAGAAATGGCTTATAAAAAGGAGTGTGTTGTGATATCATTAGGTGAGGTAAGGTAAGGTATGACTAGGTATGTTAAGGCAAGGTGAGCTAAGGTAAGGTAAGGTAAGATCAGATATGGCAAGATAAGACGAGGTTGATTAGGTTAGTGTCAATTCTCTTTCTTGTACTTTTTTTTTTTTACTTATTTCATTTGGCTACGCTTCTTTTTTTGTGGGAGACAGCCTTGGTATATGTGTGTACTTATTTTCTTTGTTTCATCCGGCAGACAGGGGGTGGCCAGGAAGCAATACACAGGTACGGTATGGTAAGACAGCTATTACGCACTGAATAACCTTGGAAAAATTTGCACTCGCCTATAATTTGTACTCCACAGTTTGCTTTTCCGACGAGTGGCTTTCTTTATTCATGAACCACTTAACGAGTGTTCACTTATTCACTACGTTAACAAGATACACTCCTCGCTCCTTCATGCATTCCTGATCTTTATTCTCCACTTGTCTCGTAATTACTACCACCTTCCTTCGTCCTTCCTTTTTTTTTTATTCTCTTGTACTTAGTGCTGTTATATTTTGCTTCGTCTACGTCCGTCTGTGTCTGCCTGGCTGTTTGTCTATTTATGAGTAAAATACCATGCACGTGTCTTTCTGCTCGTCTCTATGCATGTTTGTCTGTCGCGAGTCTTTCTTTTGTTTGTTTGTCTTTATCCCCGTCTGATTCTCTGTCCGTCTAATTTGTCTTCTTGCCTGTTCGTCTTTCTGTCAGCCTGTCTTCGTATGTGTGTCTGTCTGTCTGTCTGTCTCTGTCTGGCGATCTAAATGTATGTCTTTGTGTGTCTTTGTCTATGTGTCTGTATATCTAATCTGACAATTTTCTGCGTATAATGTTTATCTTTGGCCGTTTTTTTGTTACTTCTATTCTGTCTATCTGTCTGTCTGCTGGTCTGTCTTACTGTCTGTCTGGTTATCTATCTGCAAGCCTCTCTTTCTGTTCGTCTATTTATACTTATGCATGCCTTTCTGCTTGCATTAATGTCTGCCTGTCTGTCTTCCTGTCTGTCTTTCTGTGGTTTTACATTCTCTGCTTTCATATTCTTGGGAAATGTGCATGCTTCGTCACTACACACACACACACACACACACACACACACACACACACACACACACACACACACACACACACACACACACACACACCACTCAGGCACGTTACAAAGCACACCCAACACGTGCACCGCCAATCTAGCCCATTTTATGCTTGTCTTCCAGTCTGACACTCACTCATTCGTCTAGTATTTGGCGCTGCTTTTTCTTACTTTTACTTCTTCTCAACCTGCTTGGGAGATGACTCGCTGTCTTTCCTTATCTCCTTACACACACACACACACACACACACACATACACATACACACACACACACACACACACACACACACACACACACACACACACCACAACTGTGCGGTTTTTCGCAAATTATGAAGCGGAAGGTGGTATGAAGAAAACTCGTACGTGATGTGTCGAAGGGGGTGGAGGAGGAGGAGGAGGAGGAGGAGGAGGAGGAGGAGGAGGAGGAGGAGGAGACAAAAGAACACAAAGAACAAACAACCTGCCTGTCAATCGTTACGAGGCAGTTTGTGACAAGTTACATTGTGTAAAGATGAGAGATATATGAAATTAAGGGATGATGATGATGATGATGATGATGATGATGATGATGATGATGATGATGATGATGATGATGATGATGATGAGGAGGAGGAGGAGGAGGATTATGAGTGTGCTTAAATAGAGGAAGAGGAAGAAGAGAACAACGGCGAATAGAAGAACGAGGACGAGGATAAACATGGATATGGAGAAGGACGAGGAAGAGTGATGAGGGTAAGAACCAGGAAAATAAAAAAATCCTACCAGGAAAAAAAATACAAAAAAATAAAGGTAACGACGAATGCAGAAAGGAAAAAAAAAATCTTTAAGACAACAACGACAACGAACTACAATGATTATGATATATGAAGACGTGAAAACTTGTATGTAAGAAAAGTCTGCCAGTCTATACAAGTGTGTGTGTGTGTGTGTGTGTGTGTGTGTGTGTGTGTGTGTGTGTGTGTGTGTGTGTGTGTTTCTGGTTGGCTGGCTGGCTGGTGGGGTCTGGCTGGCTCAGATGTACACTAATGACGATGATTCACCGTAATTGCTCCGACACACACACACACACACACACACACACACACACACACACACACACACACACACACACCTATCAGCAGCACTACATCCAAAATTACCTCCCTGTCTCCCTCCTCTCTCTCTCTCTCTCTCTCTCTCTCTCTCTCTCTCTCTCTCTCTCTCTCTCTCTCTCTCTCTCTCTCTGTGGGCGTGTGGTAGGTGAAGGAAATAAACAACCATTACTTTCAGACAGAAGAATGTAAGTATCTTAATTGACTCGCAGGTGTTAGAAAATATGCCAGAAAGAAATGAAAGCTACACACACACACACACACACACACACACACACACACACACACACCTGCAGCCTCACATGTGCCAGGAAGTACCCCCCTAACCTTCCCTCTACCGAAGACGGGAAGTGACCTGTTGAGAGAGAGAGAGAGAGAGAGAGAGAGCAGAGAGAGAGAGAGAGAGAGAGAGAGAGAGAGAGAGAGAGAGAGAGAGAGAGAGAGAGAGAGAGACGCGCACACACACTCCATCACACACACAAACCTACCCACTGTTACCTACTTCCACCACACCAGCCTGCATGTCACCATATCCTTACTCTACTGATATACACCTACTTAACCTCCTGCACTTTACTTCCCATATGTCACACTTTTACTCGTGTAGCCAACCACCACCACCACCACCACCACCACTATCTCTTCCTGTACATCGGCAAAGGAGGAGGAAGAACGTCATTGGTTCTCTAAGATGACATTAGTCGTCACACCTGCGAGTCCCGATGTGTGTGTGTGTGTGTGTGTGTGTGTGTGTTTGCTACGATACGTAGTGTTATTATAAACAAACATAGCAATAAAACCACAGTATTCATCACCAGTTGTCACACTAACGCGCGAACACACACACACACACACACACACACAACTCATCCTTCCCTTCCTCACCACCACCACCACCACCACCACAGCACGGTATAACAATGAGATGAGCAAAAATTACACTCATTTCGCAAAAAAACAAAAAAAAAAAAGATAGAAGAAAAAAAATACATACGAGCTCTGAACAAAGCAACCTCTCTCTCCCCCTCCACTCCTCGCATCTCTCACTGACTACACTCCCTCAGAACTCAAGCCAGAATGCCGCGTGTCAGCCTCCAGTTTGTCTCATTAGTTGAATTCCACGATGTTGTTATGTGCGTGGCCGAGCCTTGTGTGGGGTCCACGGTGGTTCCCTGAGCGTGTAAGGCGCAGAAGTGTGACGAAATGCCTGCTTCTTAATTCATATTGGCCTCGTTTATGTTTTCTGTGAATGCTCGTGATATTAAACAACACGTTCCCTGAAGAATTTCGTTAAGTAGAAAGTTGCGGTACTTACTGTGAAACTCGTACGGGTGATTGTTCCTTGTCATTTGTGGTTTGAAGGGAAAAGGTTGTTTGCAAATTGTGTGGGGGAAAGGAAAGTCTTTTTCATATTAGGACTACAATTATAGATAGTGCTTAAATGTATCATGTCCAAAGTAGAGCATATTATAGTTTAGTATGTGTGGCACAGTACAGCACAATATAGATGTCATGTATTATTTTTCATTTTGTCGTAGTTTTACATTTCAGTAGTCCATATCTAAAGTTTTCAAATAATAATGATAATAATAATCTAGAGTTTTTGAATAGCTAATACCTCTACTGCGTGGAAGCTGTACGCATTTTTGTTCGTCAAATGAGTCACACAATTAGTCACTCAATGCAACAGACGCGTCACAGTAAAGCACTACAAATTACATGAATACTTTATAACACCAGTGAATCAGTGAATGAACGGTATACTGCACGTTCACATTTTTCAATGCTATAACAGTCTTTCTATTCTCATTCTGCACTACCACCGGAAAAAAAAAAAAAAAAAAACCCGGGATTAACTTGCTTGTTCGTGGCAGCCTGGCGGCGCCTCGGTGGCTTCCTGTTACCGCTCAGTGTAAGCCCTGACTGGCATCATTAGCTTCTCAACTTCCTTTTCAATACTGCGTCATTTGGAAGATGCTTCAAATTGGATGGAGTCCGTTATCCAAATTCAGCTTCATTATGTCAAGACTATGTTTGGATCGGTACCAAAGTTGCTGCTCTTGCTCGGGTTTGTTTATACTCCAGAATTTTTTTTTTTTTTATCACATGAACATGAGCCACATCAGCTGTTTTGAATCTCAGGTATTTCGTGCATATTAAATTACCTAATTTAATACCGAAGAACCTAGCTCATCATTGTTATATTATATTAGGTGAGTTAGATGTGGCTAAGTTACCTAACCTAAACTGACCTGCCTAACTCATCAAAAAAAAAAAAAAAAAAAAAAAGACGATTCGATTTTTTTTTTTTTTTTTTTACTGTTAATTTCTAATCATCATTGACCATACAGCAACTCACCACATACATACAACGCTTCACACCTCAAACCAACAACTCTAAGCGTATCACTGCACTTCATCCCTTTAAGAGATACGGGTTACCTCAAGCTTCATGTCAGAGCGTACGTTAAGAACACAACTTTGAAACACAACACTGGCAACAAAACGAGTCATAGAGAACATAAAACCCTTCATTGCTTGTCGCTTCATGTTTGCCCCATTAGAACTGTCAGGGAACACTCAGATGAAGCAATAACCATCGTACCTGCCGTTAGAAGTGAAAAGGTGAATGTGCCAGATGTTACAGCGATGAAAGCAGGTGACAATCCAAGCACAAGGAAGCTTTCAATTACCTCGATCCAGACTGTCACTGCTGCGGACAAGCCACTCTGATCGCGTTACCAGCTCCCATCAAGCAGCAGGTTTCTACCATTCCCCCCTTACCTCGTTCCCTCAACAGCATAACACACTGTAATGCTCTCCGTGGCTCCAACACAGCCATTCCCTTTACTTTAATTACTACTGGGGATAAAAAGTGTAACGACGCCGGGAGATACACTAAAACACTAACTGAGCACCGTGAAAAGGTTGAAATATACTCGCATGCAAATACAGTTTAATTCGAGTTTCAACTTTTACATTGCGTCATGGAGCCTGGATACATCCATGGCCACCAGCGCCTCATGGCCACGCTGGCTGGGATTTCCTGCTATAAATCCTCTTTTTCGCGAGTCTACCTCCGGAAAACAACGCACGCAATACCGTCCATGGAGTTATGCTGTTAATAGCTGCATATGAACCGTGCCTATTAAACCATACACCAACTATGTATCATCACCAACATATCTATTGCGTACAATAAATGAATATTGCACACAGAGTTAAACTATAAACCGATAGATTATATCAGCGTTTATTGATACCATGGCTGTATGAATCTGCATGTATTAGCTGTATAGTGCGCATGGTGAGTATTAACTACACATACACATGCAACTCCAGCATTGTCAACATTGTCTCCGGCCATAAAGAACCCGGGCTATGACAGGTGGCGCGAGGGATGAGGCTGTCTGCTGGTTCCGGATGTTTATGTGTGCCTCCCTCCCTCCACCCTCGTGTTTGGCGGCCCCCGCTGACCACCGCCTGGTTTATGAGTGCAGATCCCCCTGTCCCGCGGGCCTCGACCCAACTCTCTCTCTCTCTCTCTCTCTCTCTCTCTCTCTCTGCACATTGTGTGTGTGTGTGCGTGTGTGTGTGTGTGTGTGTGTGTGTAGGGAGAGGAGAAAACTGCAATTCAATACGTTTCGATAACTCTCTCTCTCTCTCTCTCTCTCTCTCTCTCTCTCTCTCTCTCTCTCTCTCTCTCTCTCTCTCTCTCTCTCTAGCAGTGCCATTAGTGAACACAAACACTATCCAAGTGCCGGCCATCATTTCATTTTTTTTTTTTTTCACAAGTTTCGTTTCGCTTGTCATAACGAGAGGCGACGGTGAAAAACGAAAGCTTTCTCTTCCCTCCGGTACATGATGAACGAGGACAGCCCTGACAGCTCTAAATGTCACCAAATGCAGGTCAGATGAATGTGTAAACTGACTGGCTGAGTGGCTGATTGCATGACTGACTGACTGGACGAGGGACAGACCGAGAGAGTGACTGGTGGACTAACTGGCGTACTGATTGCATGACTGGCTTTCGAAGTGACTGGCTAACTGACTAGGTGACCGAATCGCTTATTAGTGACTGACTAGCTAACTGAAGGTCTGGTCGAATAAATAAATGATTCACTAACTTACAGCAGACATAACTGATTGACTGTCTAATTGATTAACTATGACTGACTAACATTCCCATTAGCTACCCAACGACTAATTCACCAACTTATTGACTTGCTAACTAATTCATTTAACTGAATGACTGACTGACCGCCTAACAGAATGGCCGACTGAGGGAGGGACGGACCGAAAGACTGACCAAGTGACTGACTGCCTAATTGGGTGACAGAGCTAAAAGTATATATAGAAGGGTCACACATTATGGGTTCCACCGAGTTTGTGTTGACATTCGCCCCCCCTCCCTCCCTCCCACCCTCCCTCTCCCTGTCCTCCCTGTCCCTGCCCGCAGCCCCACACCCAACCTAGCACGTACGATCACGCATGGAGGAGGATGGGAGAGGGAGGGAGGACGAAGAGAGAGAGAATGGAGAGACACGAAACACTATGGAGAGAGAGAGAGAGAGAGAGAGAGAGAGAGAGAGAGAGAGAGAGAGAGAGAGGAGAGAGAGAGAGAGAGAGAGGAGAGAGGAGAGAGGAGAGAGAGAGAGAGAGAGAGAGAGAGAGAGAGAGGTACAGGATGGAGGGGACAAAGAGAAAAGGAAAACGGGAAGGAGAGGAAGAGGGAAAAGGATGAGGGAGTTGACATAGAAGGAATGAAGAGGGACGAAGCAGAGGAAATGGAATGACGAATAAGAGGAGAGAGAAAAAAAAAAGGAAATGAGGACATAACATAAAAACAGAGGAGAGAGGAAAGAGAAGGAGAAAACGAAGTAATGGAAAGGAGGGCATAAAGAAAGCAGAACAAGAGGAGGGGAATGAGAAAAAATGGAGAAGTAAATGGAAGAGAGAAGCATAAAGAAAGCAGAACAAGAGGAGGGGAATGAGATAAAATGGAGAAGTAAATGGGGGAGGGAAGCATAATGAAAGAGAAAAGAGGGATGAAGGCAAGAGGGAAAGGATGATGACGAAGGAAAGGAAAGAGATGGAAGGGAGAGAGAGAGAGAACAGAAGGACGAAGAGGAATAAGAAAGTGAAGCAGAATGGAAGACAGAGAGAGCAAAAATGAAAAGGAAGAAGACAGATGGGATGATGAAAGAGGCAAACAGGAGATGGAAGAGAGAGAGAGAGAGAGAGAGAGAGAGAGAGAGAGAGAGAGAGAGAGAGAGAGAGAGAGAGAGAGAGAGAGAGAAAAAGAAGAATGAATTAAAGTAAGAGACGAAAGAGGAACATCAGCAGAACGGAAGCGAGAAAACAAATGAAGAGGAAGATAGATAGGATGATGAAGGGAGAGAGAGAGAGAGAGAGAGAGAGAGAGAGAGAGAGAGAGAGAGAGAGAGAGAGAGAGAGAGAGAGAGAGAGAGAGAGAGAGAATTGAAGAATGAGCAGGAGTAAGAGACGAAAGAGGAACAGTAACAGAACAGAACAAAAAAAAAACATAAATGAAAAGAAAGATAGGATGATGAAGAGAGGCAAACAGGAGGAGGAGGAGGAGGAGGAGGAGTAGAGGGGAGGGGAGGCTGCATGAGGCTCCCCCCAAACACAGGTCTCTACTAATCCTGTAATGCACCGTGATAATGTTCCATGTCCGAGGAAAACAAACAGCGTGTGCCGAGGTTATCAGTAGATGGATGGCATTATCTGGCTGGCTCGATGAGAGAGAGAGAGAGAGAGAGAGAGAGAGAGAGAGAGAGAGAGAGAGAGAGAGAGAGACTTCAATCCTAACGAGGTTATCTAACATCGACTAGTTACATAAGAAAGCGATTCTTCTCCCACCAAGAAATTCCCAAGAGCTAAGATGGAACTTTCAGCCTGGGAGAGAGAGAGAGAGAGAGAGAGAGAGAGAGAGAGAGAGAGAGAGAGAGAGAGAGAGAGGGAGAGAGAAGCTTTGAAGCCGATAACCCACTAATTAACTATCTCTCTCTCTCTCTCTCTCTCTCTCTCTCTCTCTCTCTCTCTCTCTCTCTCTCTCTCTCTCTCTCTCTCTCTTCAATCCTGACCCTGACCTTTGACCTTCAGCAAGCCTTCCTTCCTTCCTTTACGTCATTTTCCCAGTAAAATTAGCCAGCCATTGTTCCTCCTACACCACTCCGTCCATTCACTCCGCCGCTAGAGGAGGGAGGGGGTAAAGGAGAAGAAAAAAGAAGAGGAGGAGTGAGGAGGAGGAGGAGGAGGAGGAGGAGGAGGAGGAGGAGGAGGAGGAGGAGGAGGAGGAGGAAGAGAAAGAGGAAGAGGAAGAGGAAGAGGAAGAGGAAGAGGAGGAGGAGGAAGAGGTGGAGGTGGTGGAAAAGAAGGAAGAGGTGGAGGGAAACACGTAGCCATGATGATACGACATTGGAAAATAAGAACACACACACACACAATTTTCTCTTACTTTTTTACACAAGACTTTTTTTTTCATCATAGTTTCTCAGATTTTTTCCTTTTTCCTTCTTTCTAGGTCAGTTTTCGCAATAAGTTTCTAAGAGAGAGAGAGAGAGAGAGAGAGAGAGAGAGAGAGAGAGAGAGAGAGAGAGAGAAACGTCAGAATCGGTCACGAAGGAACAGATAGGTAGCCAAACAAATCTATCAATACACATCAAGTTAACAAGGACTCCGGAAGCTCAGGTGGACACAGGTAGGAGGGACGCGGCCTTCGCAAACACGTAATCTGCCTCACCAGTGTAATTTTGCCTTTCATCCTCCCGCCGTTGTTCTGGTAATGATGCGGTCCGCGGTGTGTTGTGTTGTGTTGTTCAGGGGATGCCACTCACTCACTCACTCACGCACTCACTCACTCACTCGCTCGCTCGGAAATACAAAGCTTGCTGCAGTCAAGGTCACAAATAGTTTTTTCTTCCTTTCTTTCGGTTATTCTTCTTATGTGAAAAGGAGCTAGGACAAAGGTATAAATATGAATAAGAAGAAGAAAAACGCTCTGTATAAGATAATTGTGACAAATTTAAAAAGCTCGCTAATTTAGTTTCGAATAACACCATGCTCTTATATTTTTACACTTCAACATTTTCTCTCATTCTTCAGTTTTATAGTCTGCTGGAAGTCTCTTTACAAACTTTACACTTGATAGATTTTTTAGATTACAGTAACTGAAATTCATGGAAAAAAACAAACGAAACACGGTGGAAGTGACTGATGCACGACATTTTATGGGTTCAGCTCAATACTTTTCAGTCATTCCTCGTACGTTACTCACCCTCAGACCATGACTACCTGTTCTCCTTCCTTGCAGTGCGTCCGTCACAAACTTGCTACATCATACTTAGCTTAAAAAGTACGAGTGTCTAGTAAAATAAACTCACTGCATCTATAAAAACACGGAAAACTAGAAGAAATTCCTTTACAACTATATGTACTACGTCTATCACATGACAAATTCTGAAGCGTTACTTTGGTTTTCACGTTCGAGTGTGTATGGAGGAACCAGAGACCAGAGAGGGAAGGTACGTACAATAAGTCCCTGCTTGGTACCCCTTTACACTCCTATTCACCTATCATCCAGTAATGTGTTCTATCCTCTCTTAAAAGCCTCCCATATTGGCTGCATTACCAACCCAATAACTCAGTCACCTCTGGCTAAAGTGGCGACAAAACTGAGCCGAACTGTACCTCACATCCTCGCCTCACTCTGGGAAATGTTTTAGTGTTGATGTGCAGTGGGTATTAAATTTTACGGTGCGGTTTTGGTTGAAATAATTGAGCAAACATTATCATTTCCACGTCACGGATATAAAAGGTTTGCCCGCGGACGAAACTTTGATATGAATACAGCTTTGCGGGTGGTGGTGATAGTGGTGGTGGTGGTGGTGGTGATAGTGGTGGTGGTGGTGGTGGTGGTAATGATGATGCTGAAGAAGAAGAAAGAAAGATAAGAAGAAAAAAAAGAAAGTCGAGGAAGAAGAAAGAAAGATAAAAAGAAAGAAAGAAGAAAAGAAGAAAAAGAAAAAGAGAAAGTCGAGGAAGAAATCGAAGAAAAGAAGATAGAAAAAAAGTAAAAGTAGAAGAAATAGATGATAATAATAATGCTGATGATAATGATAACAATAATGATAATGACGAAGATGATTACGCCGGACGGAGGGACAGACAACATAAAAGCAAGGAGCGAGGAGATAATGAGAGATAATGAGTAAAGATTTTATAGAACACGGATAAGAAAATGGTGAAAAAAAAAAATAAATAAATAAATAAAAAAAAATAGATACCCAGCTAACAAGGACCGTTCATCACTACATAACCTGAACGTGAAGCAAAACCATGGCAAAAAATGACGGCTATGGATTTCTGCCATTACAACGTGCTGTCATTACCACACACGTACCGCTGGATAGAAAAAGGGAGAAAGAGAAAGACGAGATAGAGAGAGAAAGAGGGGAAGTGAAAAAAAAAAAAATGGCGAGCACGTATTTTCTTTCTTTTCTCTCTTTTTTTTTCTTCATGGCGTATCTTTGAAGCACCTTCGCCGCCACTTTCCTCGCATCGATTTCGCATAATTACGCTCCAGAAATATCCATAGCAAGCCAGCAGACCTTCGCCGCCAGGACAGCCGCAGGGAGCCATCAACAACAAGTGAATCTATGCACCTTCACGCTGAAAAATGTTCCACGTCCACTAAATTAAATATCTTTGTTCGTAAAAGTTTTGGCGCCGCATCTCGACAACTTGTAACAGGCTGCAGTAGAAGTTATGGTGGGTGGGTGGTATGGATGGTGTATTTTTCAAGGACAATATTAAATACGCTAACAAAAATATTCCTCGTCCACCAAATTAAATACCTTTGTTCGTAAACGTTTCGGCGTCTTATCTCGATTTGTAACATGCTGCAGTGGAGGTTATGGCGGGGGTAAGGGTGGTGGATTTTCAAGGACAATATTAAGTGGATTTACCTTTACGTTAACAAAAATATTCCTCGTCCACCAAATTAAATATCTTTGTTCGTAAACGTTCCGGCGTCTTATCTCGATTTGAAACGCAGCGGTGGAAGTTCAGTGGAAGTTATGGCAGCGTAAGAGTGGAGGTGGTGGATTTTCAAGGACAATATTAAGTGGATTTACGATAACGAGAAATATTCCTCGTCCACTAAATTGAATAACTTAACTCGTAACCGCTTTTTTTTTTTCGTCTTATCTCGACAGCTTGTATCAGGCTGAAGTGCAAGGGGAGGGAAAGAGAGTGGGAGGAATAATTTTCAATGATGTTTCATGATTCTATTTTTAGTTCAATAAGTATTCTAGACTGTCAACAGGAGAAACACGTGTGACTGGTTAATCATCTCTGCAGCCGTTTGAAAATAGCCCTTATGATTGCACTAAGCTAAGAATACAAGCTCTAAGTCACCACCACCACCACCACCATAATCAACCATTACGATTCTACTGGTTAAAAAAAAAAAAAAAAAAAAGTCCCCAAAAACGTCTCATCTATCACTAACTCATCTATTTCAAGCCACTCCAGCAAAACTCACAATCCATCTACTTTCGTCTCCCCTGCCAGACGTAGCATAAGTATTAATTCACATGACAGCAAAAGCAATTGCCCACTAATCAAGACGTACAGAAGAGACACAAAATTAGAGGCGCAAGAAATCAGCATAACGCGAACCAACCTTCAAAAGGCAAAGAGGAAAAAAAGAAAAAGAAATAAGGTAAAATGACGCAACGGGAAGCAAGGTAATACTGAGAAGGAAGGACGAGGCGGAAAAAGAAAAAAAAAAAAAACGTGAAAGGATTGGGAAAAAATCAGGAGATAGAAAGACAAGACAAGACAAACTAGAATAGAAATAAGGAAGAGAGGCAGGAAAAAGAGAAGTGGAGAAATGTGAGAGAAAGGAAAAAAAAGGGAAACCAGAGAGAGAGAGAGAGAGAGAGAGAGAGAGAGAGAGAGAGAGAGAGAGAGAGAGAGAGAGAGAGAGAGAGAGAGAGAGAAATAAGGAGTAATGCAGGGAAGGGAGAAAGTGAGAGGGAGTGGAGAGGGGAATTTGAAGAGAGTGAGAAGGAAGGAGGAGATGGAGGGAAAAAGGTGAGGAGATGGAGGACAATACACACCAGGTCTTTCTACCCTGAGAGGTGCCAGGTGGCTTCAGAAGGGAGGGAGGAAGGGAGGGAGGGTGGGAGGGAGAGGGAAGGAGACAAGGGAGGAAGGGAGTGTGGAAGGAAGGGGAGGAGTGCATCCCTTTCAACGGTTGTGCATTGAGAGAGAGAGAGAGAGAGAGAGAGAGAGAGAGAGAGAGAGAGAGAGAGAGAGAGAGAGAGAGAGGTAACGAGGCGAGAGGAAAGAGGTTAAATAATACCTAAGAGGGTAGTAAAGGAGTGAGAGGAGGAGTGAGAGCAGGAGGAGGAGGAGGAGGAGGAGGAGGAGGAGGAGGAGGAGGAGGACGCTGGAAAGTGGAGGTGCGAGGTGACACCACTCCCAGAAGACCTCACCAACTCCACAAATTACCTCCAGCTGCCTCCTTCCTTCCCTCTTCCCTCCTCTCCTCTTTTCCCTCCCTCCCTCCCTCCCTGCCTGCCAGCCTCAGTCCGTCCATTCCCTTCCGTAACCCAAGACTGCTTCACGATTGGATTTCCTTTACTCTAACCAATACATGAAAATTATATACTACTACTACTACTACTACTATAATTGTTGCTGTTGCTACCTCCTCCTCCTCCTCCTCCTCCTCCCTGCGGAAAAACAACAACAACAACAACAACAACAACGAAAATAACAATAACACCAGCAAGAAAAATAAACATCAATAATGATCTCCCGACACGCGCGCGGACACACACACACACACACACACACACACATGCACCTTTCGCTCAAATTCACATATATCACGAAATTCACATTCATTTTTTTATTATTCTTTTTTCCATCTGCTTTCCCTAAATGGACGCCCGCCATACCAATATTATACATCTAAGACTTTTTTTTACCTCAACAAAGACTTACTATTTCTATTTTCATATACCAACATCTCTTTATAATCACTCACGTACCGGACATCAGTGGCACATACATACATACATACATACATACATACATACATACATACATACGTAAATCGCTCCCTTAAACAGAATCTAACGTTTTTATGTATACCTGCTTCAAGTTTTTTTTCCTTTTTTTTTCCAGAAATATTCACCTGCTACGTATTTCAAACCCATAAATTCTTGTTATCGTTCCTTCCATCTGTCCAAATGACGCAAATAGTCCTGGGCTGCCATCGCTCCCGGCCCCCCTTCTCTCTCTCTCTCTCTCTCTCTCTCTCTCTCTCTCTCTCTCTCTCTCTCTCTCTCTCTCTCTCTCTCTCTCTCATTAGCATAACTCTCAACTCCTACAGGATGCGTACGTCCCTCCCTTCAGCAGACCCTCAGGCTTGGAGGAGTGAGTGGCGGTGGGCAGGAAGGCGCCGAGATGGAAGCACAAGAGGCGAGAGGATGGACGAGCATATCATCGGTAAGCCATCACGTGAAGGGCCTGAGGAGGTGCGTACGAAAGGAGGAAGGAAGGAAAGACGGGACAGGAGGAGGAGGAGGAGGAGGAGGAGG
Source organism: Scylla paramamosain (assembly GCF_035594125.1). Classification (NCBI taxonomy): domain Eukaryota; kingdom Metazoa; phylum Arthropoda; class Malacostraca; order Decapoda; family Portunidae; genus Scylla; species Scylla paramamosain. The sequence goes on from NC_087152.1 coordinate 13,332,837, forward strand.
AGGAGGAGGACGAAAGAAGGCAAGGGAAGATGTGTGGAAAGAGGGGAAGGAAGGATGTGGGTCACTGGATGGCAGGAAAGACAGTGCACGAGGTAAGGTGAGGTGGAAGGGTGATGGTGCGATAATAGCCAGTCATTATCCCTCCCTCTCTCACCAAGATTTAAAACGACAGTCTGGCTCCACCTTACACCATCCGCCTCACGCACTCACAGCCCCGAGACGTGCTTTGTACTGCATGTGGCGGGAGGGAAGGAGCGGGAAGGTTGGGAGGGGTAGAGGAGCGGCAGGGACGGCGGGAGGGACAGCGACAGGCACGGCGGCGGGTAGGGTGGGGAACGGTAAGGCAAGACTGAGTGAGAAGCAGCGGCATGGCGTGGTGAGGGTGGTGGGTGGGGTGGGACGGGGCGCAGCATGGCGTGGCTGTATTGGATGAGGCGGGGCGCGAGATGGCGTGGTGAGGGTGGGTGTGGCGCCGCCCGCTAGTCGCCACACCCACCTTACGTCTACTACCCGTGGAAAAGGAGCGAACACGACAGCCTCTTGGGGGTCTGCTACGCCTCCCCGGTGGGCTGATGGGCTCTCCGGTGGCTCTCTTCCAGATCACACCCCCTCCCTCCTGCACTCCTGTATCACCTCGCAGGTTATACATTCTACACCTATGATTTATGTTCCTCTGACGTCTCCCCGGCAAGTGGGTGATATACCGAGGCGACAATACACGTCACCCAGAGTGTCAATTTAGCCTTCCGTGAAAAGTGTGTTTGTCTGAAACCATGGTGGCTTCCCGCAGCCTTATTTACCTCATTGTGTATTCTGTTTATGTGTCAGCCTGTGGTCATGTGCCCTACCTCCGTCCCTCCTCTCCCACGGCAAGGCAAGTTCCGTGAAGACAAATGTCGGGACTAAAGCATATTTTACTATGCCACGACATATATGCAAGAGAAAGGCTGGTTTGTTGGTTTGCTACGCTCGGGATTATAAAACTCTGATATAATGATTAAAGTTTGCAGTATTGCCCTTTGAACATAAAAAGCCAGAAAAGTAAAAAGAAGAAAAAAACATCTATCAGATCTTTAATGTAATCCGTTCACAAGGCCCGTCATTCATCATGTAATTATCAGTTCCAATTCATTTTTTTTTTCTTTTTATCCACACACTACGTTCATTTTTCGACGCGGCAAAGACCAACAGTAAAGCCGATTTTCCGCCTTGTTTTATTGGTGTGTGTGTGTGTGTGTGTGTGTGTGTGAGCAAGCGCTATTTACTTCTACCTTATCCTTTATCTTTTGTTTGTTTCATTACGTTTGTATCAATTAACCTACTAGTCGTATCTGTCCATCTTCCTCTGTTAACCTACCTATCTTCGTCACCGTCTCCACTCGCCCCACGCGATAACAATCTCACACGTGACAAACTCGATATGCAAGTGTTCAAGTGTTCTGCAACAATATCACAACAGCTGCTTTCCCGGCGGCGTCTGGGCGGGGCCTTGACTCGCATACTGGCTGAAGAACACACATTTTGGTCGTCGTTTACCATTAACTGCAGTTTTTCCCCTTTCCCCTGTGACTTAAAAGACCATATTCTGAAGCACTACTGCCAGCACCTCCACTACTTTCAATAGGCTCTACTAGTTGCAAGGACACGAGTTTTCAAAGGTGTTTTATGGTTCTCGTGATGGATTAGAGATATTTTTACATTATTAACAGGATAAACACTCTTGAGAACCCAGCTAATCATCTCTGTGGCCTTTGAAAACAGTTGCGGTGAGAGACCAAAATGTTTCTGAATACGGGTGTTACGTAGATGTACTGTACAATTCGATAGGGACGCCATTGATCAGAGGGCACAGTAACAGCCAGTGACTCACCAACACGTGCACTCCGGGATTTTCCATCCATTCATGAGGTGTTGTAATAATGCATCATCTTTATTAGTCACCTAACACTGTACCGCGGTGCTGGCATGCCCTCAAGGTAAACACATCATCCCTCGCGATGGTTGCCTCGCCGCCCCAGAGCCAGCAGGAACTTGATGGCGAGGTGCGAGGGTTGGCAGGTGAAGCCTCTTAGGTTATTATTGGGCTTCGAGGCTCAATATTCCTGGGTAGTATAATAGTTCACATCGCTTAGGATCTTGATAGTCGTGAAAGTGTTACGAGCAGCCGTCTTGTAGCCATATCTCTTAGTCATAACACTGAGTACTGCTTGCATACACGGGATGCCAATTAACAAGGAAATTATGTGCGGTGACGACTCGGCACTCACGCGATGACAGTATGATGCAAGACGTGGCATTATGAAGACACTGTAACGCCGCCTTTGTTTGTTACCACGTCGCAACCTTATCACGACTTAATTTATGAAAGATTAACTGTGGCTTTGTTTGTGGGCAAGTCAAGGCCTCACCGGGAACACTTTCTACTTTTTTTTTATTCACCTGTGCATTTACTACTTTATTTTTACGGTGAGGGAGTAGTAACCGAAAGCTTCAGACAAAAGTAAAAGAAAAGGGTGAGCGTAGAACGTCGGGCGCCGTATGTGATCAACAGCAGCAATATCTAAGAATTTAGTTACTGTGTAGGTCAATAAAAGAAGAGGATTACTAAAGCCGTACTGAGTTATGATTTAGTGAACGTGGGCCTTTTTCCACTACCAGTTAATTAAAACCCATTGTGAAACCGGTACATTTAAATAAAAGATTCACGATACATTCACACTGGGTGCGTGAGAGCCAAGTTCAGCCAGATGATGGAAAGCTCAGACATCCAAGGTCGTGGGCAGCGAACAAAGCAATATTGGCGGGAACATAGGCGTAACAACCAGCTGTGTGTTGAATTTGGGAAGAGAACAAGGAGGAGGGAGCGGGAATTCGGATATTATTGGTTAGACTGAGAAGAGAGAGGGTTGAGTTCCAGAAGCTGTGTGGAGGGGAGTGAGGTTCAAGTAGTTTTGCTCACTGTTCTTAATACTTTAAGTCATGACGCCTTAGTGCTTCCATTTAGTCATTGATTTTTTTTTTTTTTGTTCAAGTGTTTTACAAATGAAGAATTCTTAAGAAATCGTGACCTACTAACAAAGTCTTGTCAAAATTGTACGTCATGTGTTGCTATCGCGTGCCTGCCAGGTCTTCTCTTGACATCATTTCCTTGTCTTAATTGGCATCACACTTATGTACACACTTCTCAGTGTTAAAAGCAAGGCGATTTGTCGATAAGGTGACTGGACGTATTACTTGCCACTGTCTTTAGTTCGTAAGCTGTTATACTTGCTATCCCTGGAATATTGAGCCTAGGAGCATAATAATGAGAAAATAAATCTTGCGACGCTTCGCTTGCTAGCCCCCGCCACCACGTCTTGCTGGCTGGGGCGAGGCGAACCATTGTGAGGCGTAACTTGTTTACCTGGAGGGCATGCTAGCGCAGAGGTCCAGGGCTGGGTGATAGATAATAATGCCACTATATCATACTGATCCAATAATGTCAAATGCAGCCGCGTGATGTTAAAGAGTCCCTGCCTTGTGGTGCTAGATGCTGAATGTATGATATGCACAGAAAAAATGGTACGTTGACTGATAATCTAACGCAGTCGATAACTACCATGTCATTATTCATCTTTATTACGTGCCACTTCTCCCAGTTCAACATCAGGCACATTTTCAGTGACTTTTTTCCTCTGCCACCTATCCTTTGTCCATTTTTTTTTTACTTTTTTTTTTTCTTTTCAGAGTATAAAACATGCAACCTTGGTACATCCACGTTATTTCATGATGCTGCAATACTCCACATGCCTATAACGTTGTATTGCCATCACCATGCAAATTATTCGTTAAAGCAAACAAGTCCACCATAAACTAAAGATGCAAGATTCAAAACATGGTAATACTCGTATACTCCAACGAAAACTAGCATTGGCAATACTTTTTTTTTCTTTTCTCAAATCTATGTTTCCTGTGTGTGTGCGGGAGGCTGTGCTGGTACTGGTCGTTGGTCACTGCATACCATGAGGCAGCAAACACACTGCTTGGATGGCGCGTGCTCAAGTGACCCAAATATAAAGATTGATAAAAATGAGGACACAGGTGACGGCACGAAAACTTTGTGAGTGTAAACATTGATGCAAACACTAAGGACAAAATGTGTGTTCTGCTTCGTGTTCAGGCCTCGCTGCAAATTGGCTCCACATTCAAGCTGAAAACTCCTCCAAAGATGTGTCAATTTTATTTCCTGTTTATATATATATATATATATATATATATATATATATATATATATATATATATATATATATATATATATATATATATATATATATATATATATATATATATATATATATATATATATATTTATGAATTATTTAATTCATTTATTTCGTTTATTTTCATTGTTTGTTCTTAATTTCCTTTATTTTACTTAATTTAATTAATTCGCTTATTTTTACTTTTTTTTTTTATTTGATTATCTATTTTCATCTTTTTTTTTTCCGTATCGAGAAGTGTGTGTTTGGAGGCGAGTGACACAGCATGATGGCCAGATTCGTCCGTGACGGCAGCACACATAAATCAGCTTAAGATTCGTGACGTCAGGAATAAATTAACATTTTTTTTTACGGAGTACAATTTAAACAGACCCAAAGATTACAGCGATCAGACCATTGTTTCAGCCGTAAGGCACGTACGCCATATATATATATATATATATATATATATATATATATATATATATATATATATATATATATATATATATATATATATATATATATATATATATATATATATAGCAAAATTACAGCTTTTGATTTATTCTGCTTATTATTTTATTATTCTTGAACCTATACATTTTATTCCTCTTTGAGTTGACTGAGTAGTGGATTTGTGTCATCTCTCCGGGATGACTCAAGCCAAATGGAAATCCACCATGTTAGTGCAGGAACAGGCAAACTTTCAGATGCAATGAATTCACGTTTTGTTGTGTAGTGGATATGTGTCATCTCTCCAGTGTGACCCATGAATAGAAGTGCAGGAAGAGGCAAACTTTCAATGAATTCACGCTTTGGTCAGATGCTATGAACAAACAGAAGTGGTTGCCGTGAGCCGCCAGTTTTTTTTGTTTTTTTTTTCAACCCAAATCGAGGTAACTTGTACGAGTATGTACTGAAACACAAGGACATGGAGGTGTTTACTTTTCTCCAGATTGACTGATTATTTAGTATCGCAGACTTTTTTTTTTTTAAGCCAATGTGTTGTAATGTAACACACGAGAGTATCAAGGGTATCAAGATGGACTAATGCATCTATTAATTTCCCTCCAGACTGATAAATTGATTACCTGTTTGCCTTTCTCGAGATTGACTGATTATTTGGTATCACTGATTATTTGGTATCACACAATTTCTTTTCACATCAATGCGTTGTAATGCAGCACACTAGAGCATCAATATAGACTAATTTTTCCCTTTCAGTTTCCCTTCAGGTTGATGAATTGATCACCTGGCGACGCAACAACGAGGTCATGTCGCGTCATATCTCCGTCCAGCTCGATTAATTGATTGATGACTCGACTCCATAACAAGGTCATATGGCGTGGAATTTCTCCCCAGACTTCCCAAGAACACCTGATAGGATCACTCGCCACACAAGATCAAGATAGGGCATACCTCGATCTTGTCACCAGCTCACCTCAGACACCCTCGCCTCACCCTCCCGTCACTCTCGATCACATTCCTCAGTCACTTTCCCTCCTCACTGAATCATCCTCGGCAGCCTCGACCACTCCCGCGCCTCAGGCAACACCGGGACGCACACCTCAGGCTGACCTCGACCACATGCTAATACTCGGAAGATAAAGGCATAGAGGAGTGGCGAGCATGACTGTGGCTTACTTTGAGGGTCAGTGAAAGCTTAATGGTTCGAGAAATTGCGGTAGTTTTATCTAAATGAGAATAATTTTCTTACTCAAAATTTAGAGTAAAAGATTTCTGGTTTCAAAAGTGGTAGACATTAGCTCTATTCATATTATGTAAAGTGGTGAAATTTTTCGTTCCCAAGTGAAAAACGTTCACTGAATGCAAGTAAGAGTCGAAGATTTTTCATTCGTGGGCGAGCACTGATTTTTGTTGAATTGTCTTAAGATTTTTTTTTTTCATTCCTAAACGAGGTAATATTAATCTTGAATTATTATTATTATTTTTTTCTTCCTTATCCAGTAAATCTTTCATTTATATGTATATGTGATATGTATATACCATTCCACACAAAGGAGCATAAATTCTAAGCAAGTTATTCAGAAGCGGGTTTTTCTTCTATTTCAAAGCAGTGGACATTCAATCTGAGGGAACGGTAGGTGAGAAGCCTTCGCCTTTACTATCCCATACCTCTTACTTTTAAATTAGTTTACTACAGACAGGCTCGTAAGGATCAACTGATGCACTGTTTGTATGTTCCTTTTTGTTCCTCTTGTGTGGTCTGTTCTATAATAATATTCGGAAAGTTCTAATGATATTCTTTCTTTGTGTTCATTTCATTCCATTTACTCAAACAGGTCTGCTGTTGTTTGTTCTCCCTCTCCTTCCTTTGTGTTATACGAGTATTTCATCCCCGTTACTCAAGGAGATCCAGTGATGCTTGTTCTTCCTTCGTGTTCCTTGGTTTCCTTCATTCTACTCCAGTTACTCAATTTTTTCATCACTTTCTGGGTCACGCGGTACGGTGGAGAGTGGGAGTGCTGGCCGCGTGATGGGGACGAGACACGTGACTGGCCAAGCTTTCCTCCACTCCCCGGACCCTCCGCCACCGTCTTCACGACACTATATACAATAATTAAGGCAGGAAATTAACGTGTTCCCGTAATTCATGATAATTAATACAGAAAACGCAAGGGAGGTTCACGACACACATGCACGTTTCTCTTGCTCTTCGTCTCTTGGTCTCTCGGTTTCGGTCTTACCCTGTGTGTGTGTGTGTGTGTGTGTGTGTGTGTGTGTGTGTGTGTGTGTGTGTGTGTGTGTGTGTGTGTGTGTGTATTTACGTACGAAACTTGTGGTTACTATACCGTGTCTGACAAGTAGGCAGGCAAACACACAAACAAACAAACAAACACACACACACACACACACACACACACACACACACACACACACAAACCGAGAAAAAAATAGAAAACAAGACAAAAAATCTGCCTGCTTATTCCCACATCCACTACCTCCTCCTCATCCTCATCCTCCACCTCCCCCTTCCTCCCCCTCCCTGCATCTCTCTCCCCCCCAAAGCTCGCCTAATCGCAGAAACATCCGACAGCAGACGTAAGCACGAACCAGCTTACATTAAAAGGTCCGTGGCAACAATTTTGAAAAGTTTAATAGTGCAACACTACAACGTGAATCTCAGTTGTCTCGAGTGTGTGCAGTACAACAGCCATTGGTGGTGGTGGTGGTGGTGGTGGTGGTGGTGGTAGTTGTAGTAGTAGTAGTAGTAATGGCTCCAAATTTTATGCAGTAGTAATATTTATGATAATAACAAGCCCAACAACAACAATAATAATAATAATAAAAATTAGATAAATTAATAAACACCTTTCATACACATTTTCTTTTACCCTACGCAACCAGTTTCTCCTTCATACACGCACACGCACACGCACACACACACACACACTTGTACACTTACACTTACGAAAAAAAAAAATAAATAAAAAGGCTAACAGCTGCCCTAAAAGGCTCACACCTGAACACTCCACACACCTTGGCGCTCACCACCTGTGGCTGCTGGCCACCTTCTCAAACCTCTCCTAGCCTTGCTCAGACAAACACACACACACACACACACACACACACACACACACATTGAACTAGTCACATGAAAACAACACATCACAGCCACATTTCAGGTTTGTAAGGCTAAGTTAGATTAGGTTCAGTTAGTTAAGTAACCTAACCTAACCTTACCCATCTTAAGTGTAGCTACGTTCGGTTAGGTTAGGTTAATTTGAGTAAGCAAGTAGCCTAACCTAATTTAATCTAACTAAAGTGCAGCTACGTATGTTATGTTAGGTTAGATTAGGTAGGCAAGTACCCTAATCTAATCTTCGCCATCTTAAGTGTAGCAAGATTTGGTTTGGTAAGCAAAATTCCTAACGAAAGTAACCCATGCTTAGTGAAGCTAGGTAAAGTTAGGTTAGTAAGCGATCTAACCAAACCCATCTTAAGTGTAGCTAAGATGGTTGGCCTTCAAGTGATCCCAGTAACAAACGTGTTGAAATAAACGTGATCTAGTGTTACGCAAGTTTAAATCAATGTCATAAGTCCTCAGTGTTGTTCTTCGAATCCCGTAATGTCACGGGGTTATGCACTTATCACTTCTTGCACCACCGACCATGCAGAGCCCTTTTTGTCACGACGCCCAGCCACGCCCTTGTAAACACCAAATAACACTTGAACTATCCACGCATTTCGTCACTTTTTGTCACGGTTTTCGACCCCGCCTTCATTAACAGCATATACTATTAGAACTAACGACAGACTATTTTTTTTTTGTGAACTATCGACTAAATTCATTTCATGTCACGATATCCAGCGAATCTTATCGTACACAGACTATGTACATTCATATTTTCACTTTCACAATATAACTCGTGAGTGCCTCGTAATGTTTGTCGTGGAAGAAGAATCGAAAGATTTTGTTGATTTTGTAAATAAATGATAGTTCTGTATGCTGGGATGGCCAGGAATACACGGACAACAGATGGAAAGATGAGGTAAGGAGGAATAAACGGGGATAAACAAGGAATAATAAGAAGAGATGACAAGTTTGGGTGCTAGGGTGAGCAGCAGACAGGTGTAACGAGAGAGAGAGAGAAAGAGAGAGAGAGAGAGAGAGAGAGAGAGAGAGAGAGAGAGAGAGAGAGAGAGAGAGAGAGATTAACTGGGCAAGAGACCTCCCACGTTGTATATTATGAAGCAAAGCGAAATGTTACAAAATAGTAGTAGTAGTAGTAATAACAATAATAATAATAATAATAATAATAGCAATAATAATAATAATAATAATAACAGTAATCCACTATACATACTAACGAAAAATAAGATACCTGACATTTCCCCCTCATCGTTTCTCTCACCCTGTTTCGAACGGTTCACTAACGTGTCTCGATCTTTGTCACGACTGCAAGAAGCCTTCAGTCCCGCTACACACACACACACTAGCCAGCCAGCCAGCCAGCCAGCCAGCATACCAGAGTGGTGTTGAGTCGTGCAAGAGATGAGCAGTTCCCCCTCCCTTCCTCCATTCCATTAACCCGCCCCCTGCCTCACTACTAACACCACTATTAACAGTTATTTCCGGCCCGTGACTACATAAACACCACTACCCTAACCACAGCCTCGCACCCTTGCCCTCGCTCGCCCTAACCACAGCCTCGCCGCAGCTACACACCTTCATATAAGTTAGGAAAGGGGCATTAATTGGGCGAAAATCTAATGCGAGGCCTAAATAATGTTGAAAAGTACGTGGTTGTATCCCTAGTGAGCGTACCGTTGGTTTGATTAGCGGTGCGGTCCAGTGATGAGCGCCGTGAAATGGTCAGTGGTCAGGCAGACGGAGGCTTGGCGTGCTGCAGGGAACAGATGCGGCACTCAGCAGTAGCCTCCCTAATCTTGGTGGACATATGCACTGCCTCCTCATTTGTAATATTAGTGGTGAGGGGGCTGTCAACGGTGCCTGGTACGAGTATTCGGCATGCCTGCACCTGCCACTTGACTCACACTGATCAGCCTGCAACTGTCATATAGTGTGCGTGGATGCAGCATGTGGCGATTCGTATGTAGAACGTGAACTGACATACATTGCACGTAACGCCATAAAGTTTGATAATTTAGGTACACTCGCTCATACCATCGATTTTCTGTGCTTGAACCATGTCTATACAAGATAACGTGATTTGTGTAGTAGTATTTATCCATGATATACATTCTTCGTTATAACTATCCTCCGTCTCTTATTTCAATTAGATAGTGTACTTTAGCACAGTCTTCTCAGAGATAAAAAAAAAAAAAGTGTTGTTGTTTGCTTTCCCTGTTTGGAGCTCTCAAAAAAAAAGCAGCAGCACTGTGACCCGAGCACCTCATCCCGTCAGTCATTCCCTCCACGTAAAGAAGGTTGCCAGGTGATTATACAAGCAGCACTAACACCAAGCCATCCAGTGGAAACTAGAACAATCTAGAATGCGTGGATTGGAATTCACGTGCACAAGTTAAAGAAAGGTGTGACTTCACTGCGCTGCCTGCAGAGCCGCCCTGCACGCAGCGCTCCAAGCACCAAGAACACAGACATCCACAGCGCCTGACTAAATTCCCTTTGAAATGTAAATTAATCTCCGACAGCCTCATTGTGTCAGGTGCGCAGCCTCGATCGTGGCTAGGACTGCCCTCCCACCCCCGGGAGAGAGAGAGAGAGAGAGAGAGAGAGAGAGAGAGAGAGAGAGAGAGAGAGAGAGAGAGAGAGAGCAGATTCTCATATCTCCTGGAGCGGCGCCGTGAGGCCAATAATAATCTGAAAAAAAGCACATCGTCACGAGACAGGGGACCCGAGCAGAGGCGTGTCAACGACAGGCCCAAAGAAGGTGTCTCCGAGGAAACGCAGAATCTCATAAAGTCACCAGCAAGCGTGCCAAGCCACCGCGAACAATAATGAGACCAAAGGGTACAAGCAGAATACTGGCATGGACTTGTATGGAGGAGCGAGTAACGACGGAGTCTTGAAAGAGAGAGGGAGAGTTCCATGATAAGACAAGATTACGTACTCAGACGAAGGAAGGGACGTGAAAGTTGATTCGTGCCGCGGGTCTGTCAGAGGCACATTGGAGAAAACGAGACAAGGGAGGGAAAGGATACGCTTGTAACCTGAAACATCTCCTGGTATTAGTAACATTACCGCGCTGAGGAGACCACCACCACCACCACCACCACACCATGCCTCACTGCACACGCTGATATTACCTACACTTTCATAAGCTTACCGCATACGAGGCGAAATACTTTAAATCTAATAAAAGTGCTGCAGGAAATGAGGCTGGTATTTTTACGTATGTGTGTGTGTGTGTGTGTGTGTGTGTGGTCGCAGCCAGGAGGCAGAGTGATGGCGGGGGGCAGGGAGAAGGCGAGGTGCCAGATTATTTGAAGGTTCAACGTGAAAACAAAATATAAACCGAGAAGTGTGCCACGCAAAGGCCGCGGTGGTGATGTTGCTGCCTCCGCCGGGCTTATGGGCTCAAGTTCCCTCCTTGCTGGTACACACACACACACACACACACACACACACACACAGACGTGCAAGCTAGGGAGTGGCCGGCCCTATGCTGCGGCTGAGTCACGCGGCTTGTGGGATGACACACGCACCAGCACTTCCAAATGACCACAAGCACGAACACAAATAAAAATACGTACATAGGAAATCGTACACGGGTCCGTACATACTTGCACTGTATCCCTGTTTGCAAGAAGGCGCGTGCGAGCACACACACACACACACACACACACACACACACACACACACACAAAAGCAAGCAAACAGACACTCAAACACGCACACAGTGAAGAATTAGATTCGACAAATACATGCAAGCACTACAAATGGAGGCTGACTAGCGACAAGCAGACAAGCAGGCAGACAGGGAGGGAGGGAGGGAGGCAGGAGCGCCGGCCGGCAGGCAAACAAACCAGACGGACGCACGCACAGGAACGCACGCCCACGCACGTACGAACGCACACCCACACCCACGCCGTCTGTCCCAACTTAAAGGTGAACACCGGTAGAGCGTCGTCGCACCTAATAAAAAAAAAAGACCACCACAGACTCCCTTCCCTACAGATATCTCCTCCCTCCTTCCTTACCCCCACTCTCCCCTCCAAGCGACCCCTCCCTTTCCAACCCTTTCCTCCCTCCAAGCAACCCTCGTCTCACCCCATGCCGACCCTCCCTCTCACCAGCCACCGCATCCCGCCCTCCTTTTCCTCCTCCTCCTCCTCCTCAGTCCTGTAAGGTATCTTCCCTCCCGCCACCATGCCCTCCAGGTCGCCGCCTTCATACCCACGGACTCACATACCCCATCCAGGAGTCACCAGATACCCCCACTTCCTGCCGCCTCGTCCTGCCGCTCCGCACCCCAC
>NC_087152.1:13350000-13362500 GCF_035594125.1 Scylla paramamosain
TTATTTCAGAATTGCCTCATTATCTGTTTTTTTTCTTTGTTTTCTTTTCTTTGACCTTTCTTTCCTTCTCTCTTTCCTTCCGCGTCCTATGTGATCGTACATATTTCCACTCGCAAGAGCACACTTGTGTATTAGAAATTAGGCTGGAGACTGATAATGCGGCAAAATAAATATTAAACACGACTTCGATTAATCAACATACCTTGAACACACACACACACACACACACACACACACACACACATACACGCACGCACGCAAGCGCCTCAGTGTTGGGCGAGTGAGTGAGTGTTCTGTGCCAAGATTTCACTGACTATCACTTTCTATTATCTTTAGTCTGTGTGTTGTTCTCTTTTCTCCAACTCAAGGGAACACAAATGAAGAACAACTCCCCAACTAAAATACGGCAGACGAGTGGCGGTTCTGTACTAAAATTTCACTGACCTTGTATTATCCAGACTGACATGAGTGTCCTTCGCGCTACTACTCAAAGGAACACAAAGGAAGAACGACTCCCCTCTCGTGACCTTCCCCCCAACCCCAGCCCCCCTCCCTCCCCCCCCAACCCCAAACAGATGCCACGAAAGTTGTAATTCATAGGATGATCATCGTTCCCATTTCTTATTGGCGTAAGGTTCCTGTCCTTGGGGAGATTAGTAGGCACACAAGGTGAAATAAGGCGCAAGTATGTCTATGTGGTAAAGAAGTGGCGGTAATGATTCACTGCAAATTGTTATACTGTGTCAAGGAACGGAATGAAAGTGCGTGCAGTAGTGGGACGCGTTTACGTAATTCTTTTGTTTGGTCGGTCAGACGTGTGTGTGTGTGTGTGTGTGTGTGTGTGTGTGTGTGTGTGTGTAGAGGGTGGGGGTAGCAATAAACAAACACCTTACTAGCAAACATTGTCTGTATGTGTGAGTGGGTGGGTAGGCGGGTGGGTGTGCGGGTGTGGATGGATGGATGGGTGGATGGGTGGTAATAAATAAACATCTTAATAACAACTTTTTTTTTCTTTTTGTGTGTGTGTGTGTGTGTGTGTGTATGTCTATCTGTACTCATTTCACCAGCAGGCAAACAAATGATGGGCTTCACTGGGCGTCGCCACCAATGAAGCAACGCCCCCCATCCCCCATATCTCCCTTCACTGCGCCGCGGGAATGTCCCTGGCGAAACACAGGCAAGGAGGAGGAGGAAGCGTGTATAGGGGTCCATATTCTGAAACACTTCTGCCTCACACCTCCACTATTTTCAAAAGGCCCCTGTTGAAGTTACGTGCATCTGTAGCTTTGGAGTTTAAATGGTTCTAGTGAGAGTTCACTTCGGGGTTTTTATGCTCTAGTGACAGATAAACAAGAATTCTACATTATTAAAAAGAAGAAACTCTCTTGAGAACCCGGCTAATCATCTTTGTGGTCTCTGAAAATATTCTTGGTGAGAGAGAGAGAGAGAGAGAGAGAGAGAGAGAGAGAGAGAGAGAGAGAGAGAGAGAGAGAGAGAGAGAGAGAGAGAGAGAGAGAGAGAGAACAGAGTTACTGAAAACGTGCCTATGACGCACAATGCACATAAGAATTTTTCGTATTATTGAAGAAAGAGATGCGGAAAGAATGGCAGCGGAGTCAAGGCGAGGAAGAGAGAAACGTGTGAATCTGTGAGAGGTTATGTGTTGTAAGAGTGGAGGTGAAATTTCAACTTCCAGAAGAGCACGTGGTTAGTGTTATAGAGAGAGAGAGAGAGAGAGAGAGAGAGAGAGAGAGAGAGAGAGAGAGAGAGAGAGAGAGAGAGAGAGAGAGAGAGAGAGAGAGAGAGATGGCAGTAGCATGACGTAATCACATTGAGCAACTTTCACACAGAACGAGGGCTGAAAGTCAAGGAGCCGTGTGGCGTCGGCGGAGTTTAAAAGTTGTACAAAATAGAGATGTAAAAAAAAAAGAAAATAAAAAGATGTAATAATAATACCACAATAAAAAAAAAACGAGTAGTTACAAATTTTACCGTAAGAATCTTTAATCCTGCTTCATTATTATTATTATTATTATTATTATTATTATTATTATTATTATTATTACTATTATTATTATTATTATTATTATCATTATCAAGTATGAGGAAGCAGTGGGGTAATGAATGAATGCTATAAATACCAGGAAGATATTTACTTATTCATTTATTTTTCTGTGCTAGTTAGAGCTCTTCAATTAAATGCCTGATGGCAAAATATAGCTATATCATGACAGCTTATAAAAATACATTTCGCTTGATATATCTTAGTAAATAAAGTCTATTTATCAGTCTGTCAATCTATTCACCTCTCTATCTAACTATTCGTCTATCTACCTATCTTTCTGTCTGTCAATCTATTCATCTATCTGTCTATCTATTGTCTATCTATCTATTTACACTAGGATGATATCTTCTTTTTTTTAATTCACCTACCATCATCATATCATATAAACTACCATTTCCATCACCTATTTCGCCAACACTTCCATTTACATCCCAGTTAACTTCTTTTACTTCCTTTATGTATTTTCTTTCAGCTCCACGCGAAACTCTATCCTGTTCATCACGGATCGCGGAGGCCAGACCTCTACATACAATATCTGACTTGGGCAGGACACCGGATCATATTCTGAAGCCCTTTTGCGCCACTACTCCACAACTTTCAAAAGTCTTTATTTGAAGTTACACTGTTTTTTTAAGGGTGTTTTTACGGTTCTAGTGAGAGATTAACGATATTTCTACATTATTAACTGGAGAAACATCCTTGAGAACCCGCCTTATCATCTCTGTGGCCTCCGAAAATAGATTTAGTGAGAGAGCAAAACGTTTCTGTATCCACACCAAAGTCTCTTCTGCCTCCTACGCCTCGTCTCATCACAGAGGTATGTGTACAGAGGAAGGTATTCCCGGTGACCTTCCTTCGTCCCTTTGTAGCCGCCTTTTATGACACGCGGGGAATACGACGGCGCGCACTCAACGTCCCTTGTCTCATTTGCTTAACCACCTGGGCTGACTGCACCGCGGGTATAGTATAGGATAAACTTCAAGAGAGCGGCTGGGTTGGTTTGTCATGCTCCTACGCTGCCTTCTTTTTTTTTTTTTTCTTCTTCTTCTTCTTTCTCTATCTTTTACTTTTATTTTATTTATTTATTCATTTTTAGCTACATCCTTACTGCATTTTAATTTGTATATTCTTTTTTTTTTTTTTTTTTTGCTCTATCCTTGCGTCTCTTGCATTTATACATTCACTTTTTTTTTCGTTTTACTGAGAAAAAAATAAATAAATAAATACAGCAGGAAAAGATAACATAGTGTAAAGGATTCTTACTCGACTGGTCACATTGCATCATACAAGTATCGTATCCCACCCATTGTAACCTGACCCATTCCCAACGCATTCCCCACTCCATCACCAACCAACCCATCTCTCTTCCACACCTAACCCATCCCTGACATATCTCCAGCACATTTCCAGCTCATTCCCATGCCATCCCTAACCTATCAACATTACTTTCTAACACTTTCCCCGAACACATGGACTTTTAAACATCCCAGCGAGCAAGGCAGGCAAACAAGGCAAGCAACACAGAGGCGAGGCGGGGAGTCACGCGAGGAGAAAGGGAGGCGAGTCCCATATTAATATGCACGCGGCTGGCTGCTAAGGGCGCTCCTAGAATAGGGTGTGGAAGATGTGAGGGTACGCTGTGCTTGTGGTGCTAATGGAGGGGGAGTTTCGTCACTGCCACTGTCTCCACGAGAGGATACAACAGCAGTGACAGGCGAGAGAATACTAAAAAAAAAAATGACGCACTAGATAAATCCATTGGGATAAATCAGAGAGAGAGGTACCACTTAACAAGAAACACCAGCACACATCTTGTAATTGACGAAGTTGTTTGTTAATCTATATGAAAGTGATAATTGGCGAAGAGAATACTAAAAGAAAAATGACCCACAACACGCATTCATTGGGAAAACACAGGGAGGAGGGAGTACATGAGAAGAAACAGCAGCAGACATTTTGCATCTGCCGAGGTTGTTCGTGATAAGCTGTACTAATTCAAAGACGTAGGATAGTAAAAGTGAAGGCCAAAGAGTATCCTTACAGGCATTCAAATGACGTTCTTGAAGAAGAAGCAAGAGGAAGTGGGGTAGAATAATTAGTCAGCAAGAATGACTTCACTTGCGTAATTAGAGTCGGTTTTGTTTTCATGTGTTAATGATCTAATTATTACAGGTTTGATCTTTAATCTTTGTACTTCTTGGCAAAATTTTTCCCATAATCACCTAAAACTTTTCAGGTACTTACTTTTCTATCACAGTTTCTCAAGTACTTCTTTAGCTTGGAAGAGACAAAAAATAACATCCTATTCTTTTCCTTCCCCTGTTTGTCCAAGCAAACAATTCTTTATACTGCTAAGAATGTTAACAGTATATGACTGCAGCAGAGAAAGGGTTAAGGGATCTTCAAAAGGGAGTGAAAGATACATGATTTGATTTGCTTAAAACTTAAATAACTACTGTTGCTACTACTACTACTACTACTACTACTACAACCACAAAAAAAAAAAAAAAATGATTGTTCCGCTCACCGGCATCCTCTCGAGGGCGCTGCTTCTCCCTGCCACTCCCACACACTTCTGAAAGAGAAACACACAGAAACATAAATAAAAACAAACAAAGACCAGATGAGCAAGATGACTTTTATTATCATTTATTCCTTTCTCTTTCTCCCAGCTTATCAATTTCTCAATTCACTCATTCCGTTCTCCCATTGGTCCTGTCTCCTAATATAAGCTAGCTTTTCTTCATCACGGCATCCCTACCACATACCCAACACATCCCTACAGCATCCTTTCCACATCCCTATCACCTCCCGAACACATCTCCAACTCATCCCTACCCGATCCCTAAAACTTCCTCAACACATTGCCACATCAGATACAAGTCGTTTTCTTTCTCGTCGCCAGTCACCAGCATCGTCATTAGCATCTCTAGGCATGACTAAAATAAATAACAAAATCAACAAGCAGGTCATGAAAGCAAGGGTATGTATTGCATTTAGGAGTGACTCTACTGTCGAATGTTTCAGTGTCTCACCTTGTCTACTTCTAACAAGCTCTAGTCCAGAAAGTTGCTACTGGGGGGTTTTGTAGAGTGTTTTCATAATTCAAGTGTTAGTTTGATAAGGATTGTGTACCGTAAGCCGGAGGAAGCACGCATGAGGATCTGACTAATGATCTCTATGGTCTTTGAAAATAACTCTAATGAGAGAGAGAGAGAGAGAGAGAGAGAGAGAGAGAGAGAGAGAGAGAGAGAGAGAGAGAGAGAGAGAGAGAGAGAGAGAGAGAGAGAGAGAGAGAGAGAGAGAGAATCAAATACTATGTGCACCAGTGAAACACAAACATTATTTTAAGAACAATGGAGTGCGTCAGATACAGTAGGCAGGTGTAGGGAATGAAACACTACAAGGAGCATATGCATGGAGAGGACCCGGAAGTCTGTCTGGTACGTTGAAGTTACAAGCGAAAGGTGTAGCAGATTCTTAACGTGGCATAACATTTAACTCTTGACTGGCGTGTGTTTTTTTTTTTTTATCTGTCTAATAAAATAGTCTTGGCACAAATCTACAGTATAATTTTTGAAAGATAATAATCACAACAACGGACGCGATCTAATATTTAGTGAAGCCTTTTTGTTTTGTTTTTTTCCTTCTTCTTTTTATTGCACTTAGTTTTATTTTTGGTCAGTAGAAATTAGCGATGGTTAATGAAATTAAATAAAATATCATTAGCAGTGAGATGACTAATTACTCACCAAAAAAAAAAATAAATAAATAAATAAATAAAATAAAATGAAACAATAGGAGAGTGAATTATTAGGGCTAGTAAGGAGAAAAAAAAATCAATTAAGACTACTAATGATTAACTGGTGGGTAAAAATGAAACTCACACTTGCAAACAAAACACATTCACCTTGGCATAAGGTTAATGAATCAGCAGAAAGGGATAGTTTCAGCTATTTGGGGAGAAGAGTGGACTGTTATAGGCCTGATGAGGGAAAAAGAACCGAATAATTATTAAAACGTTTCACTGCCGGGTAGCGGAGATTAAATTCACACCTAAACAAAGTAAGTACATGCATTCTCCTTGGCAAAAGTTAATGAGACTGCGCAAAGAATGACTTTAAAAAATTTAATCAAGAAAGTCAGTTCCTGGTGAAGAGAAAATATAATATAATCAAAGCTTTTTTGTCACGTAATTCAGTAGATATTCGCACGAGTAGATTCTCCTTGGCATAAAGTTAATCAGAGCAAAATTATTTCTTTAGGAGAGTCAGTACTTGGAGCTGGCTGGTGTGTGTGTGTGTGTGTGTGTGTGTGTGTGTGTGTGTGTGTGTTTTTTCTTTCGTGACCTGTATATTCTTTTTATTTCATCTCATATATTAAGTCTTTATTATTTGCTTTCTTATTCCTTGTTTTACTCATTCCTTATTTCTTCTTTTCCTTTATTTTTCCTATTGTTTATTTCATCTATTTTTCCCACAAAATAACGGAGAGAAGATAAAGATATTCACTTATGTATACACGGCTTTCTTCTCCGTTACTGATCGATAATTGCAAGAATGACTGGCAGAGTTGCGGGACGATGGGGAATGTTCACTACTTACAGTAGCATGGGGTTGCATTTGATATCTATGAGTAACTGGAAAGAGAGACGCTCCTGGGAAATCTTCGTGAGGAATGTATTGACTGAGGAAGAAATATAAAGAAAAACGAGAAATTTCATTGAGGAAGGAAAGTAAAGAAAAAAAAAATAGAGGAGGGGAAAAAGCAATGAAATTTACCAGGGGAGAAATAGTGAAGAAAACGAAAGATACATTTACTGAAGGAAGAAAGTGAATGAAACCGAGAATTAAAGAAAACGAGGAACTTCAATGGGAGGGCAAACTGAAGAAACCGAGGAATATATTTACTAAGGAGGGAGAGTGAAGATAGAACGAATTTATTGATAGGAAAATAGCAGGAATATATTGACTGAGGAAAAAAACTGAATGAGAAAATGGGGGGAGGGTTTCACTGAGGAGAGAATGTGAAGGAAACGAACATATTTACTGAGGGGAGAAATGTAAAAAATGAATGAATGAATAAATAGATAAATAAATAGTATAATGAAATTCCAGAGAAGAAAGTTAAGAAAACGAGGAGTACAGATTCTAAGGATGAACATAAGAACATAAGAAATAAGGGAAGCTGCAAGAAGCGACCAGGCTTACACGTGGCAGTCCCTGTATGAAACACTCCTACCTATTTCCATCTGTTATCCCCATCCATAAACTTGTCTAATCTTCTCTTAAAGCTCTCTAGTGTCCTGGCACTAACTACATGATTACTGAGTCCGTTCCACTCATCTACCACTCTATTTGAGAACCAATTTTTCCTATCTCCTTCCTAAACCTAAATTTTTCAAGCTTGAACCCGTTATTTCTTGTTCTACCTTGGTTGCTGATCCTAAGAATTTTGCTTACATCTCCCTTGTTATAACCCCTATACCACTTAAAGACTTCTATCAGGTCCCCTCTTAACCTACGTCTCTCTAGAGAATGTAAATTTAACCGCATCAACCTCGCTTCGTAAGGAATACTCCTCATCCCCTGGATCCTTTTAGTCATTCTCCTCTGTACTGATTCTAATAGACCTATATCTTTCCTGTAATGTGGGGACCAGAACTGCACAGCGTAGTCTAGATGAGGTCTGACCAGCGCCAAGTATAACTTTAATATTACTTCCGGCCTTCTACTTTTAACACTCCTAAAAATGAATCCTAGTACCCTATTTGCCTTGTTTCTGGCTTCTATGCATTGTTTCCCTAGACGGAGTTCAGAGCTAACTATAACTCCTAAATCTTTCTCGTACCCTGTACCTACCAGAGTTTGGGTGTTTAATGTGTACCTATTGTGTGGGTTTCCTCTACCTACGCTAAGCACTTTGCATTTATTGATATTAAATTGCATTTGCCATCTATCCGTCCATTCATTCATTCTATCTAAGTCTGTCTGCAAGGCGATGGCATCCGCTTCTGACCTAATTAATCTACCTATCTTTGTGTCATCCGCAAATTTACTAACATCGCTACTAATTCCACTATCCAAGTCATTGATATATATTAGAAATAATAATGGCCCTAATACTGATCCCTGTGGCACCCCACTAATGACATGACCCCACTCGGATTTCGAGCCGTTTATTAGCACTCTCTGTCGCCTGTTACCAAGCCATGACCCCTATCCAACCTAACACCTTCCCATCTATCCCGTGCGCCCTAACCTTTCTCAGGAGCCTTTGATGGGGCACCTTGTCGAATGCTTTACTAAAGTCCAGATATAAGATATCATAACTATCACCATTATCTACTGCCTCGTACACCTTACTGTAAAAACTTAACAAGTTTGTCAGGCAAGACTTCCCCTTCGTGAAGCCATGCTGTGACTGATTTATCAAGTTATGTTTGTCTAAATGTTCCCTAATGTTCCTGGCTATTATTGACTCTAACATTTTACCTACAACTGAAGTTAAGCTGATAGGTCTATAATTAGACGCTAAAGTTTTATCCCCTTTCTTAAAGATGGGTACTACATTAGCCTGCCTCCACATTACTGGTACCTCACCCGACTCCAGTGATTTCCTAAAGACAGAAACTAACGGCTCACTAATAATCTTTTTACATTCCTTCAGTACTCTGGGATATATTTCATCAGGTCCTGGTGACTTGAACTTTTTTAGCCTATCTATCTCCTGCTCCACTATCTCCCTAGTTATGGAAATATCCGTCAGCTTCTCATACTCATCTGCTCTAAACACCTGTTCACTATCTGGCATATCCTGCATGTTTTCCTGAGTGAAGACAGTTAAAAAATAATCATTCAGAAGTTTACTAATCTCCTCCCCAGAACTAACCAGCTCCCCATCTGCTGCCTTTAATGGACCTACAGTATCCTTATTTTTTCGTCCTGTTATACCTGATAAAATCCCTTGGGGTCCGTCTTCGCCTGGCTGGCTACCTTTAATTCATAATTGTCCTTAGCTTTCCTCGTTAACTTCCTGACTGTTCTAACTAATTCATTATACTGTGTCCTTAAAACTTCCTCACCTGCCTTTAATCTCTTATATACACTTCTCTTACGCCCTATATAATGCTTTAACCTAGCAGTCATCCATTTAGGGTCATTTTTTTGTGATCTTATTGTTTTATATGGGATATTTGCTAATTGACCTGTATGAACTTTATCTACGAAATATTTATACAATTCATCTACATTTACTTCACCTAAACCCCTCATCTCGTTCCCTACCATCCTCTCCCCTCCCTCATCAACTCGCCTCGACCTTACCTCTCTCATTTCACCATGACCTGACATTCCAAGATACTCACACCTATCTCCCCCCTTCCTCTTTCCTCCTCCCTTCTGGAGCCTCACCTCACCTCCCTCATCCTGCCTTATCTCTCTGAACTCCGTCCCTGACCTGACCTCACCCTGCATCCTTTGCCAGTCCACTCCTTGGAGGTACCTTTTTAATTCTTCAAAATCTGCTCTCCTAAAGTCAGGTATTTTACTAGTGTTTTTATTTCTAACAGTTTCTTCCCATTCTAGATTGTACCTAATTTCCCTATGGTCACTGTTACCTAGCTGTCCTCCAACCTCTACCTGCGTGACTGCTTCCTCCCTGTTAGTAAGAATTAAATCTAGAATATTATTCCCCCTTGTGGGTTCTACGACTACCTGTTTTAAAAAATTATCCTGAATTACCTTAAGGAATTCCTCTGCTTCCTTGTTACCCACAATCAGACTCCAGTCGATATTCCTAAAATTAAAATCTCCTACCACACATACCTGACTGTACCTGCCTGCTCTATTTAATTCCTGCCACAGTGAGGTGTTATTTTCCTCTGTACTGGTCGGTGGTCTGTAAACTACCCCTAGTACTACTGACTGCGATCCTTCCTTAATATCTACCCATATCGACTCTGCTTTGTTATCTGTTTTAATTCTATTGTTCATACAGCACTGTAATGTGTCCCTAACGTATAACGCGACACCTCCTCCTCTCCTGTTTTTCTCTATCTTTATAGAACATTGTATACCCATCTATCTTAACCTCTGGATTAATACTTTTCCTGACATATCTAACCAAGTTTCAGTTAAAGCGATGATATCAAATTTCTCTACACTCGCTATTCCTCTAAGCAAGTCTATTTTATTCAGAATACTTCTACAATTTGTGTAGTAAACACTTAAGCTATTTCTCACCATCCCTAAGCTAGCTTCCTTTCTAGATTTAACTAATTTGCCCCTTGCCTTCTCCTCACAACCCCTTCTTCCCTCCCGACTAACGAAAAAAGTGCTGGAGTGCAGTTACCTCCCGCTCGAGTGTTTCGGCCAAAACACGAACACCCTGGCGTGACAATTGCACTCCATCCCTGGCGTACAAGGTGTCCCTGCCATAGAAAAGGTCCCAGTTGTCGATGAACGTCCATCCATTACTCCTACAATGATTCGCGAGCCTGCGATTCACTGGATGAAATGTAGAGAAAATGAGGAATAGATAAACTGAGAAAAGTAAGTGAAGGAAAAATGAATAATTATTTCAATAAGGATGAATATTAAAGAAAACGAGGAATAGATTTACTGAAAAAGCAGACTGAAGAAAACGAAAAGGTTTAACGAAGAGTGAAACTGAAAAAAAAAAAAAAATAGAACACTAACAGAGAAGAAAATGTAAAAAGAATGAAACTAAAATAAATAAAACAAGATAAACAAATAAGAGTGCACTTACTGAAGAGACAAAGGGTAGAAAACAACTAATTTCACTGAGGAGAGAAAGCAAAGTGAAAGCAGAAAACAAACATTTCTACAATCATTATGAGACACATATGTGCAATAATGATGATGATGATGAGGAGGAGGAGGAGGAGGCGGAGGAGGAGGAGGAGGAGGCGGAGGAGGAGGATTAGCTAGATAACCGCCTTCTATATATCAATACTTCTCTTTTCATTCCATCACAGAAACACTCAGCAATCTCATCAACAGCTAAAAGATTCCTATGTTTAGGAGAAAAACAGCAACGGAAAAAGACTGAAATTTCAATAGGCTTAAATAAAGAATATTCATGGAGCTTAAATGTAAATATCTTTTCTTCTAAAGCAGCGCCATGTGAAGTTGTTATTACATCGCCTTAAATCAAACATCATATTTGACAAAGGTATTATCATGAAGGTTAAGGTTATACTACTGACTGATTAACTGACTGAATGGTTGGTTTACTAGTAGATTGTGAAATTAACTGATCCACTGACTGAATAACTGGCTGGTTTTCTGATATGTTAACTGGTTGACAAACTTACTGATTAATCAACTGACTGGCTGAGTGACTGACTGATTGGGTGGTTGTTTGATTAATTCATTGACTCACTGGTTCACTGATGTACTGAAAGGTTGACTGATTGGTATTTATTGATTGATTAATTGACTGACTGACTGACTGACTGACTGACTTATTGATTGACCAACCGATTAATCAATTGACTGACTGATGGACTGCGTAAGTAAGAATGAGAGTATAAAGGAGAGGATCCCAGACTCTGTCCTTATTAATCATCCCACACAGCACGCGAGGAGCAGGCAGGAGACACATGCTACCTGAGACCGAACTTTTGAAACACTTCTGCGCAGCAACTTCACTACTTTCAAGGGTCTCTAACTGACTTTTAACGGGCTTTCAGGAGTATTTAAGAGTGTTGTGGTGACAGATTAACAAGATTTCTATATTATTAACGGAAGAAACTCTCTTAAGAACGCGGCTAATCATTCTTGTGGCCTTTGAAAATAGTCGTGGTGAGAGAGCAAAGAGTTTCTGAATACAGGTCCTCGTGTTTCCCAGTTGGCTAGATGTTTTACTATACTGAAAATAGACTTACAAATAATTCGTCCATTTTTTTCTTTTCCTAAGTTCTTCTTCTTCTTCTTCTTCTTTTTCTTTATTATTATTATTATTATTATTATTATTATTATTATTATTATTATTATTATCATTATTATTATTATTCCTTATTCTCCTTTTTCTCCTCCTACGACACAATTTGATCTGTCGTAGTTTCCTGAGTCGTTCTGTCCTTCCTGTTCTCTCTCTCTCTCTCTCTCTCTCTCTCTCTCTCTCTCTCTCTCTCTCTCTCTCTCTCTCTCTCTCTCTCTCTCTCTACCTCCCCTGCTTCTTGTTAGTTCTGCTTCTTTTTTTTTTTTTTTTACGAGTTAATGTTTATCGAGTTGTTTTCACTTTTCCTTTTACTTGATATCAGTCTAGCTTTATTTCCTCATGTTTCTAGTTTGTTATGTCCTCTTCCGTTAACTGTGTTCTTTAATTAATACTTCTGTTATCTCTCTCTCTCTCTCTCTCTCTCTCTCTCTCTCTCTCTCTCTCTCTCTCTCTCTCTCTCTCTCTCTCT
>NC_087152.1:13367500-13370000 GCF_035594125.1 Scylla paramamosain
ATGGTGGGACGCAAGACAGTGACGTGTTTGACAGAATGATAACTCTCACAGCGGGAATAACTGTCTGTTTGTTACCTGATTAAAGAGGAAGCAGGACATCTTTTCTGGGAAGCGAGTCATTAAGGAGGAGACACTCTGGTACGAGAGCTTCCCGACGCACCTTGTTCCTCACACTTTGCCCCCGGCGTGGTTGGTGACCTGGTTCGCTTCCTATCTGTCTGCTCTCCTCTAACTCCTTCGTGTCTTAATAGAATTGTCACTAATCTAGTAAGCACTGCCTGGAATGGAGTATCTTCTTCATGTATTACAACTACTTTGGATATGCATGAATTGTGTTAGCAGGATATTACTTCAAGACACTTCCCGTAATATTAATTTTTTGGATATTTTTTGGGGGGATATGGTATCTACAGTGGACCTTTTCTTTTCTTTTTTTTTTTCTCTATCTCTCTTTCGCCGTCTTTTTTGCTACCCTTTGCCAGAACTCTATATCTATATGCTGTCAAGTATCAACATTAATCTTCATACTCATTGCACCACTGGGAATCATTCAGGAAGTAGTGCCTGGGAATGGAGCATCTGCCTCACAAATTACAGGTATTATTGACATTCACAAGCTTGTGCCAATTGGATATGTCTTGATTATACGTTGCTAAGTATCGGTAATTGTGATGATGCTACGTGTTCCATTAGCACTGGGAGCTCTCAGGCGCCCACTACTCCTACCTGGGGAAAGAGGATTTTTTTTTTTTTTTTTTTTTTTTATTATTATTTGTTTATTATTTTTTTTGTGTGTGTGTTTGTAGAAGGACACCAGCCAAGGGCGACAAAAATCCAATGAAAAAAAAAAAAGGCCCACTAAGATGCCGGTTCCTGAATAGGATCCAAAGCGGTAGTCAAAAATTGAAGGATAAGTGTCTTGAAACCTCCCTCTTGAAGAAGTTCAACTCATAGGAAGGAAGTCATAGGAAATACAGAAGCAAGCAAGGAGTTCCGGAGTTTACCAGGGAAAGGGATGAATGACTGAGAATACTGGTTAACTCTTCCATTGGAGAGATGGACAGAATAGGAGTGAGAGAAAGAAGAAAGTCTTGTGCAGCAAGGCCGCGGGAGGAGGGGAGGCATGCAGCTGGCAAGATCAGAAGAGAAGTTAGCACGGAAATAGCGGTAGGAGATAGCAAGAGATGCAACATTACGGCGATGAGAAAGAGTCTGAAGACAATCAGTTATAGGAGAGGAACTGATAAGACGAAAAACTTTTTATTCCACCTTTCCTAAAATAGCAGTATGAGTGGAATCTCCCATACATGTGAAGCATAATCCATACATGGGCGGATAAGGCCCCTGTACAGCGTTAGTAGCTGGAAGAGTGAGAAAAACTGGCGGAGATGTCTCAGAACACCTACCTTCATAGAAGCTGTTTTAGCTAGAGATAAGATGTGAAGTTTCCACTTTGGAATAAGTAAAGGACAGACCGAGGATGTTCAGTGTAGAAGAGGAGAACTGCTGAGTGTCATTGAAGAAGAGGGAACAGATGTCTGGAAGACTGTGTCGAGTTGATAGATTGATGAATTGAGTTTTTGAGACAGTGAACAAAACTAAGTTTGCTTTACCTCAATCAGAAATTTTAGAGAGATCAGAAGTCAGGTGTTCTGTGGTTTCCCTGCGTGAACTGTTTACTAATTACAGGTATCCCAAACATGCACAAGCTGCACAGTAACTAAATATCTCTCGAAAGAATGTAGGGGAAAGAGAGCAGAAAAAAAAAAAGATGGCATAAGAGGAACCAAACGGAACCGAACCTCATATAGTCGATTATGAAAACACACCAACATTCCGTTGTGTTGTGCTGTCTTTATAAGATTTGCAGCATTTTTCAACATCTCTTGACCTTTTTTTTTTTTTTGTGCCATTTTCTACTACTTAAGTGATTTTTGTGACACGTTTTTCCAGTAGCATTGATTCCCATGACATTTTTTCTGGTGCCATCTCTCTCTCTCTCTCTCTCTCTCTCTCTCTCTCTCTCTCTCTCTCTCTCTCTCTCTCTCTCTCTCTCTCTCTCTCCGAGTACAGTTTCAGGCCCGTACTCAGAAACGCTTTGCTCTCTCACCACGACTATTTTTCAAAGGGTACAGAGACATTTGGCCGGGTTCTCAAGAGTGTTTCTCGAGTAAATAACGCAGAAATATTAATCTGTAACTAGAATAATAAAAACACACTTACATACCCGTGTGACTTCAACTAGAGCCTCTTGAAAGTAATAGAGGTGTGGCCAGAAGTGTTTCAGATTACGGTCTTCAAACTAGACGCAGTTGAATTCTAACAACATGAGAGTACCAGCGCCGCATAAATCAGTTTTTGTAAGCTTGAAAAAACAAATATACCCTCTGTTTAATTTTTTTAATAATTATCAATCATTACTAAGTGCTGGTTAATCAAACTTCATTGTTGCATAATTACACTTAATGAAGTGAACAACGCACACGCTTCAGTGAACGTG
>NC_087152.1:13375000-13380000 GCF_035594125.1 Scylla paramamosain
TGACTGCTTCCGCGTCTACTACCAGCTGTCATACCCCAAGAAATAAGTTATCATCTACTACTACCACCACCTTCACCGCCACTACTACTACTGCCTGCGTACTGCGATGCTGCTCAAGATCAAGACACCTGAGTTGGAAAGGTGGTAAGGAGACGTAGGGTGAATATGTACTACCATGATTGTAAACCCTTGTATTTATAGAGAAACAGGAGTACTATTATATTTTCTTAAGTTTCAAATGAAGAGGGAGCATTTATCTAGTACTCTTGCTTCATCAGTTTCCATACCACCTTTCCCACTTATGGCTATGTAGTACTGTGTGATTTCAGACTGAAGGAAGAAGAAAATACTTAATGGATACTATCAATCGAATTATCACTGAGAGCTAAAGTCACTACAACGTCCATTACCACCTTCATGTATGCTGGTGTTGTTTTAATAAGTGTTTCATCCCTGCTCTTTAACACCACCACGTACTGAAACAGATCTCTTAACACTAATATTTAACACCATGTACTTAAACAAAGATCAACACCACTTTGTAACGCCACCACGTAGTACTTAAACAGCCCCTCTAACACTAATATTTAAAACGCCACTCTTTAACACCACTATATAAAGGAAACACCTCATCACCACTCTCCAGCACATGAACGCACCTCAACACCACTCTAAAAGCACCAACACCACCTCAGGATGACTTTCCCACACCACTATGCAAATCACACACACCTGAACCACACACACACACACACTTCAACTGTCGTCACTACCATCATAGCACCTTATAAAACACCCTCACAGTCCTAAAAACTTTTACTTCCTGTGTGTCGTCTCGTGTCGTGAGTATTAGCTATTCCTCTCTTCCACTCAGATGAAACGTCCCTTAGTTCAAGCACAATCACACGATGTAAAGAAAGCATTTGGGAGTTTGATTGGCTATACTCGTACCCACCCCTATTTTTTCCCCACTGTCACTTTTCCATCCTCCTTGTCTCCCCATTTCTTCCTTCTCCCCTGTAAAAGATAAGAAGAGGTTATAAGATTTCAGTTCGATGTTCTTTCCGTTTCTTTCTTGCTTCTCTAGGGAGGTGTTGTGAGGTGATCAGGGTGTGATGTGAGGACACGGTGCTCTTAGGTGATGTATGGAAGTGTTTTGCGTTGGGCTGGTGCTGAGGAAGAAGAGGATAAGGTGGAGAAAAGAAAGGAGGAGTAATAATAGTAGTATGAGGAGGAATAAGAAGACAAAAAAAAAAGGACATAATAGCAATAACGATATCACAAAAAACAATAACAGCTACTACTAATACTACTAATACTCCTACTACTACTACTACTACTATCATTACTACTACTACTACTGCAACAACAACAAGAAAGACCCAACACAAAAACACTTTATTCTCCTCCAGTTACACGTAGTCACCCATGAATAGTCCACCGTTTTCTTCTACATCTCCTTTACACACCAAGAACAAAAGTAACAATGGCATAAAATCAATCGTCCATAACATAACTTATATAATATTTATAGCACAATAATAAATAAATGTTGTGATTGCTTGTAAACTTACACGTAAAAAGAATATACATGTAAGCTCTTTATATATTTATTCAGTCTATTTATTGTACTCTATTCTCTCTAAAAACACACACACAGAAAAAAAAAATGCATAGGTAATCTCTTTAATTATTCTATTTACCTAACCACTGTAATCCATTCCCTTTTACCTATGCATTTCTTCATGTGTCTACCTATTTTTACACCATTCCACGCAGTCAAAGTCGCGGCACGTACGTAAATAGTCTCGGTGATGGGAAAGATGAGTGTAAATACGAGTCTTATGTATAGAGTCAAACATTAGTGTTGTGATGGTGAGTGCCTTGGTTGTATTGCTCCAGCTAAGATCCCTACCTACTCTCTTTCTCTCTCTTTCTCTCCCTCTCTCAACTGTCTCGTCACATTCACGCGGTACTAATGAGTCTCGAGTGTGAGCGGGCAGGTGAAATGGAATGACAGAAGAGAGACGGGTTCTTTCCTGCGCAATACTACAGGAAAATAAATAATGACAATACGTAAATGTGAGTGGTTTCTTTCAGCTTCCTGGTAAGACAGACAGATAGGTAGATTGACTGATTGATTGAATGATAGAATGTTGGTGATACGTGTATTAAATTTGTCCAGAAGGAGTTAAACAATGAGGATAAGGATTAGGAAAAGGAGGCGCAGGAGGAGGAGGAGGAGGAGGAGGACAACAGCAAGAAAAACAAGGACGACAACATCAAAAGCAAAAACAAACAAAGACAAAGTAGCAATACCAACACTAACAACAAAACAGGAATAATAATGATAATAATAATAATAATAATAATAATAATAATAATAATAATAATAATAATAATAAGAAGAAGAAGAAGAAGAAGAAGAAGAAGAAGAAGAAGAAGAAGAAGAAGGAGAAGAAGAAGAAGAAGAAGAAGAAGAAGAAGAAGAAGAAGAAGAAGAAGAAGAAGAAGAAGAAGAAGAAGAAAATCTATCTGCATTTACAACTGGTAATAATCATGTATGAGAGAGAGAGAGAGAGAGAGAGAGAGAGAGAGAGAGAGAGAGAGAGAGAGAGAGAGAGAGAGAGAGAGAGAGAGAGAGAGAGAATCTTTTTAACAGTTGTCCCGTCAAAAAAAAAATGTATAAAAAAAAGAAGAAAACAATAGATGTAAATGCCAGAAACAAACTTATGCACTTCCTAAACAGACAGACAACTTGTGCTTTGCTTCCTCCTCCTCCTCCTCTTCCTCCTCTTCCTCCTCCTCCTCCTCCTCCTCCTCCTCCTCCTCTTCCTCCTTCTCCTCCTCCTCCTCCTCCTCCTCCTCCTCCTCCTCCTTTTTTCTCCTTTCGCCCCGTGCACTACAAGGTAAGCACATCCAAGAAAACTAACTGATCTTGTGTGTGTGTGTGTGTGTGTGTGTGTGTGTGTGTGTGTGTGTGTGTGTGTGTGTGTGTGTGTGTAATGATCTGCAAAGCGCTTATTAGAGGGGCAGCTTAGCTCTTCGTTGTGCTGATTATCGTGGTATTGGAAAATATATAATGTTATGCTACTGAGAGAGAGAGAGAGAGAGAGAGAGAGAGAGAGAGAGAGAGAGAGAGAGAGAGAGAGAGAGAGAGAGAGAGAGAGAGAGAGAGAGATACAACGAAGTACTATCTAACAGCACCAACATATATACGATTACACACACACACACACACACACACACACACACACACACACACACACACACACACACACACACACACACACACACACACACACACACACACACACACACACACACACACACAATGAATTAAGACAAAAGAAAAACAGAAGAATTGATAAATCAATAAACGAAAATACGATACAGAACCGAAGACACACACAGACACACACACACACACACACACACACACACACACACACAGACACACACACACACACACACACACACACACACACACACACACACACACACACACATACACACACACACACACACACACAGTTTCCCAAAGTAGTTACACCACAAAGTCCGGTAAATTTCGAGTCTATAAACTGCATCCAAATTGCCATACAAACTAATGAACTGCTTTACATCAAGAGCCTCACAATGACCAAGGAGAACAAGGGGATACAAAAGGTGGAAATATTTATCTAACATTATTATTTTCATACATTTTATAGAATATTTCACCACCTCTCAGGGCAGCACTACCTGCAGATTTTAACCATATCTTAACTATATCTGGCACTGCTATCATTTATTTTACTTTCAGACATTATGGAGAATATAACATCACCACTTACCGCAACAATACATAGAGTAAAGAACCTTAACCATTATATATATATGACACTACCATTATTTATTCCAATTCTAGACCCATTTTGTAGAATATAACCTCACCACTTAGGACAGCATTACATAGGGAGTAAAGAGGTTTAACTTAACTACCCACAGTAATAGGAGGAACACGAGGGCGTAAGTATAGATTATTGATTAAGTCCCGTCTGAGAGAAGAGAAGAGAGAGAGAAAGAGGGAGAGAAAGAGAGGGAGACGAGAGAGACGAGAGAGGCTGCTTGCAAATCAATATTCCCTCAATGGGCCACACACTGGATGCAGCTGCACAAATATTATGTAGGATGCATTGTGGAAATACTCGAGACATGGGGAGGTGTCGAGGGTAGGTACAGAGGGGGAGGAAGAGGAGGAGGAGGAGGAGGAGGAGGAGGAGGGAGAGTGTATGCATTGTCTTGATTGTTCTGATATAATCGTATTCGTAATCTCTCTCTCTCTCTCTCTCTCTCTCTCTCTCTCTCTCTCTCTCTCTCTCTCTCTCTCTCTCTTGCAAGTAAAGGAATGAATAACCAAATTTAACGCCAAACTAAAGTACAAGTAGGAAAGTAAATTATTGGCTAAAAGAAATGAATGAATGAGTAAGTAATGAATGAGAGTAGATGTTAATTCAAAGTAATGAATAAAAGTAAATCAATAACGAATGAAAGTAAGTAAACAAATGATGAATGAAAGTAAGGAATAAATAAACAAATTAGCGGGTGAAAGTAAGGAAAGTCAGCAACTATGTAAGTAAGATAAATGAACCAGTGCAGATTAGTGAGATAAAATAAAGTAAATATAAGTAAATAAACATTGAAATTGACTATTAGTAGGTGCAGATAAATAAGTAAGCATGACTACGTAAATTAAGTGTGTACATTTAGGTGTGCAAAGTAAATATAAGAAGGTTGATGAATTAACTGTTTGTAAGTAAAAAGTGCAAGTAAAGTAAATGATAATTAAGTAAATAAGAACAAGTAAGTGTAAGGGGTAAGCAAAGTAAGGCCTCGTGTAAGTAACTAAGTAAGATAGTAAAGTGACTTAATACTGCTGAGAAAAGTAAGTATGCTATTAATTAAGCAAGTAAAATTAGTTTGTACAATTAAAAAAAGTAAGTATGGTATTAAGTGAA
>NC_087152.1:13385000-13397500 GCF_035594125.1 Scylla paramamosain
TATTATTATTATTATTATTATTATTATCATTATTATTATTATCATTATTATGAAACATGGGTATAATGAATCCGTAAATAGGTGAATGAATGACCTAAGGAAAGTTGTAGTACTGTAGTAGTAGTAGTAGTAGTAGCAGTAGTAGTAGTAGTAGTAGTAGTAGTAACAGCAGTAATAACAGAACAAGTAGCAGTAAAAGTGTCAGCAGTATGTATCACAGAAAGCCTAGGTACAGTCTCCAAGCATTGTGCAGTGTGAGAGTACCCTTTGTTGATAAGAAGCGGCAGCCTCCCAGCCACTCCTGCTATCGAAGAGGTGACCTTATTGATACGCCAGCCTGCACACCTTGCTTGCAATAATACATGTCTTTTGTGATTCTCCTTGTGTCTTGCTGTCCAGCGTGTTATTACTATTATTTTAGCAGTTATTAAAACTATCCCCATCACTATTATCAGCGTTTTATAATGGTGGCAATATCAGCAGTAGTGGTAGTGGTGGTGGTGGTAGTAGTAGTAATAGTAGTAGTAGTAGTAGTAGTAGTAGTAGTAGTAGTAGTAGTAGTAGTAGTAGTAGTAATAGTAGTTGTAGTAGTAGTAGTAGTAGTAGTAGTAGTAGTAGTAGTAGTAGTAGTGGCGGTAGTAGTAGTAGTAGCAGTACTGGACCGTTTTTTTCAGTCTTAAAACTTTTTCACTTTTTCACTGTCGCAGAAAAATAACATTCCCAAGTCCTGGGACATAGGACTTCTCTTCGTACCTTTTTTGTCTATATTTTTAACTATCAATGAACACACACACACACAGGGCCGCAGCTCGCCGCGTGGTGGCACCGCCGCCGGGCCACCGCGGCCCGTCCGTCACCTCGTCAGTGTGTTAAATACAGCGCCGCCACATGCTCGCTTTATTCCTTTTATACCTAACTCAAGACCGATTAAAAAAAAAAAAAAATGCATAAAATACACAACGTAATAATAAATTGCCAGCCAAATCTAAATTAGTTTGTAAAGTGAACACAAACACACACACACACACACACACACACACACACTCTTAATGTCCAGTCTTTGAATAATCTGAAATGTGACAGTGGCGTAATCTTTACAGAAATACGTGCAGTATGGTGAGGCGCCCACTCAAGTGTTCATCACCAACACCAAGCTCTCCGGCACGGACCACCCGATCTACAGGGGCAAGTTTGCGCCCGTGCCGCAGCCCCTGCAGAACAAGATGAGGCTCTTCCAGGTGGGTGTCTTGCTGGCCGAGGGCGCCAGGAGTACTTAGTCAGATAGAGGGAAAGGCGCCCCGCTTGCCGGCGCGGACGCTAACACGATGGTAATATCTGTTTGCACACTTTATCCCCGTAAAGAATGTAAAGGCTCGGCGAGGGGTCGCTCCGCTCACACGCGTCCACCGTAGGGTTTCAAGGTCCCCAAGGACGCCAAACATGCCGCGGTGAGTCAACGACCCCCCCGGGCTTGGTGTGGCTGTACGAGTTACTTGATGCATGCAGTGATCGCCGCGAGATTGTCCTGATCCAGAGTTGCATGAGTGTGCCAGTCTTGGCGCGCTGACTAGTAACAAAATTTTATATACGAGTATATATATTTATATATATTTTTTTCATCTGAAATTCCCAGGCTATTCATCATAGTCTCACATTACATTATGTGGCAGTGGTTATAGATTTCTGCACCATTACGTCAAGAACAAGGCAATTAATAGCCCAGACAACATGATGTGAGTGCCGGCGGTGTGCGACAGGGTGGCGGCGGCCGGGACAGCATTACGCCCCGCTGTAATGATTACCCTCGCGACCTGCATTGTTTGGGTTTACTCTTTATGTTTGCTGCTTTTCTTACTCATTTGACTCACCGCCTGACTATAATGTGTACTGTGCTTTGCATTTCGTATTCCTGACAATATGGTGAATATTTTTTAGCGGAATTTTAAGAGTGGCAAATCGTGATAGAAGTTGTGTGATACAGAAGTTTGATTTTATTTTAGCATTTCATTATTCACGACGATACCGGCATGTATTAAGGCGCTGCAGGAGTACATGACCTGACTTGCTCCCACACAAACTACACACATGAAAAAGGCCCTCTTAATGCCAGGTTCTATAGAAAATTCCAAATAGAAAAATCAAATAATGGAGGATAAGTGTCTTCAAACCTCTCTCTTGAAAGAGTTCAAGTCATAGGAATGAGGAACTACAGAAGCGGAAATACAGAAACAGGCAGGACTGCCTCAAGTTGTGTGAATTCAATGGAAGCGCATTGTTCTTAAAGGAGAGAAAAATGCTTAAAAGGACATGCATGCATCGCAATATACTCCTGGGAACATAATTACTATTTCACCATTTTCTCAGCTTCAGTAGTAACAAAGGAGGCAAAAACATGCGCTTTCCCTTTAAGCGATAGTACGTGCTTCTTGATTAATAACAAAGAATGTTTTGTCACTGGAAATCAATAAAAACAGTTGACTCTTGCCGCAGCCTTGAGGTGCCGCTCGCCGGGCCGCACTTTGTCTTCACAAACACCAAGCGAGCGACACGTCCCGTCTGCGTACTGCGCTCTACCAAAAATTAGTAAGTACTCGTGCAATCTCGGTGACATTTTAGTGCTTTAGTTTAAAGCGTTCTTAGAAAGTAAAGTTGTGCCGTGATTTGCGTGCCCTGCCAAGTGTCCCTCCCCTCAGGCCAAACACCGGCGGCCGCGTGCTTGGGGTGTGTGAGGGCGGCAGGGCGCGGCGGCCAGTCACTCTTGCCGCTTCCTCTCACAGTACCTGCTGCCGCCCGCCTGGCCCAGGATATTACACTGCAGCCTTACAAAAGATAAACTGTGGGTCGATTCACCTCGTTCTATTCAGGGAGATTATGCAGTGTATTTACTTTAGCCTTTCTGGTGAGCAGGGATAATATTAGACTGCGGATTTTGCAAGATAAATAAACTATTAGTCGATTCACTTGAAGTTTTACTTAGGGAAACTATATTCTTATCATAGTTATTGATTTTATCGGGTACATGATATTCACGCTACAATGTGTAATGATGATGATAATAATAATAATAATAATAATAATAATAATAACAATAATAATAATAATAATAATAATAATAATAATAATAATAATAATAATAATAATAATGATAATAATAATAACAATTCTTACGGTGTCTTCTGCACAAATAGCTCCGGCGTGTGTTAACTGAGAGACGAAAATTAAAAAGTGCTACATTCTCATATTTTATATTGCCGCGTGAGCCAGGCATTAATGAAAGCCTCGTTGTGGGCCGCGCCTGTAACGCTGGGAAACGCCATGCCACGTGCCAGTAGTGGGGCGGAAAAAAGAAGGGAGGAAAAAAAAGGTTATGTGATCTAAAAATATG
This sequence comes from Scylla paramamosain, assembly GCF_035594125.1. NCBI lineage: Eukaryota > Metazoa > Arthropoda > Malacostraca > Decapoda > Portunidae > Scylla > Scylla paramamosain. The sequence continues at coordinate 13,388,386 of NC_087152.1, forward strand.
AAAATACAAGAACTATAACCTTCATGACTTATCGTTCGGTTCTCCTTACGGCTTTGTTTTATAGTAGATGAAACTCTAAGCGTGTAGGTGTCCAGAACTGTAATATCTAGATCACTAAGATGAAAGGAAAAAAAAAATGTGCTATCATCTTTTTTTTTTTACTCTTACTATTCCACAAGTTTTTTTCTTTTCTTTTTACCTTTCAAACTATCAATGAATACACACACACACACACACACATACACACACACACACACACTCCAAAAGACAGTCCATTTACGAGCTTGACTCAGTCCTGCAAAAATACAGACACACACACACACACACACACACACACACACACACACACACACACACACACACACACACACACACACACACACACACACACACACACACATACACACACACACACACACACACAAACTCCAAAAAGACAGGCCATTTACGAGCTTGACTCAGTCCTGCAAAAATACACACCCACCCCCACACATGCACACACACACACACACACACACACACACACACACACACACTACGCATCACTACCGCTACTACCACCACCACCACCACCGCCACCGCTCAACACACAACACAACAAATGCCTCCAGTCTGCAAACATTCCCTCCCGCACAGAGGCCTGGGAGGGGTGAAAACAGGACTGTTGGGAGCGGGTGTTGACGTGGACGAGTGCTGGAGCAATGTGCAAGTGGTGTTGGTGTGTGGCGAACGGGGCGTTAGTGGAGGCAAAAATCGGTCTCTTACTGTCCCAGCCGAGCCGCCCATCCCTGAAAAGACCCGCCGACCCCCCCAGCACTTTTCAAATGGACAAGAGAAGGACAAGTTTGGTTGGGGCCAGCTGGGGCTTGTGTGTGGCTCGTCTTCGGCCACTAGAATGGGGCAGGGGGACGGGAATGGGGTTAGGAATTGAAATGATGTTAGAGGGGGTGACTTTTTTGGTGTTTTTGCAAAGGAATAGGCGGGAGTTTTGCACGTGCTAGAAAAGGGAGTTGACGGAGGGATGCTGACTGAGAGAAGTTTTGCGCAAGGGTGTTTTCTGAATTGGATGTTTGAGGGAGTTTTGTAACCAGAGAGTTTTTTTTCTTTTTGAGGAAGTAAAGGATGATTTTTTTTTCTTCTTTTTTTGCACGTGCCGGAAAAGGGGGTTGAGGAATGCTGTAGGGAATCTATAGTGAACTGGAGACAAAAAAAAGGAAAAGAGTTGTCGAGTGTTATCATGAATGGAATGGTGTTAAGAATTGAAATGCTGCTACGGAGAAAGTTCAAAGACCGGTAGTTTCTTTTGTAAAGGAAGAAAGGTTATTCAGACAAGAACTGAGTGATGCTGAAGGAAATCTATTGTGAAATAAAGAAAAAAAAGGGAGTCGACGAGTGTTGTCATGACTAGAATGGTGTTAAGACCTGGAACAATGTTAAGGGAGAGTTTACTGACCGGTAATTATTTTTTGTCAAGAAAGAAAGATTTTTGGAAAAGGGAACTGAGGAAATTTAGTGAAGTTAAAGAAGGAATTGAAGAGTCTTGTGAAGTATAGTGTTTGGAATTCGAATGAAGTTACAGAGAGTTTAGTGGCAGACAATTTTTAGTAAAGGAAGAGATTTTTCTTTTCTTTTTTTTTTTTTTTGCGTGATAGAAAAAAAAAGTTGAGTGATACTGAAGTGAAATTACTGAAATAGAATATAGTGAGTTAAAGAGTCTTATTGGGAGAATAGTGCTTGGAATTGGAATGATGTTAAAGAGAGAGAGAGAGAGAGAGAAAGAGAGAGAGAGAGAGAGAGAGAGAGAGAGAGAGAGAGAGAGAGAGAGAGAGAGAGAGAGAGAGAGAGAGAGAGAGAGAGAGAGAGAGAGAGAGAGAGTTGTGAGGACTGATACGTTGCTTGCGATATAAAATGTAAAATTTGCACCATCTCTCTCTCTCTCTCTCTCTCTCTCTCTCTCTCTCTCTCTCTCTCTCTCTCTCTCTCTCCTCTCTCTCTCTCTCTCTCTCTCTCTCTCTCTCTATCCATCATACCGTTTGACTTTTTTTTTGTCATTTTCCCTTTTCTTCTTTTCTTTCTTTCTTTTCGCAACATGTACTGTATGTGTGTGTGTGTGTGTGTGTGTGTGTGTGTGTGTGTGTTGCAGTAGTAGTAGTAGTAGTAGTAGTAGTAGTAGTAGTAGTAGTAGTAGTAGTAGTAGTAGTAGCAGCAGTAGTAGTAGTAGTAGTAGTAGTAGTAGTAGTAGTAGTAGCAGTAGTAGTTGTGGTAGTAACAGCAGTAGTAGTGGTTGTGGTAGTTGTAGCAGTAGCAGCAGCAGCAACAATAAAATTACGATAGCAGTATATAACGGAAAATTAATGCGTTAAGAAGAAAACTTACATGCAGATACACGAGAGCAGGGGACAGAGAGAGAGAGAGAGAGAGAGAGAGAGAGAGAGAGAGAGAGAGAGAGAGAGAGAGAGGGAGGGAGGGAGAGAGGCGGTGCAGAAGGGAATGTTCTGATAAATTCACACTTAGATAGATGGCTGACCAGTTAATTAACCTGACAGACAGACAGACAGACAGACAGACAGAGAGAGAGACAGACAGACAGACAGACAGGCAGGCAGGCGTGAAGAGAGACAGACAGATTGCGACAAGCATTACGTGAATACTTTGATAAAAAAAAAAAAAAATACGCCAAAAAATTTTCCTTGAATGTAAGTTTTCCTGCAACTCATTGTTTTCATGATCTTCATCATCATCATCACCATCATCATCATCATCATCATCATCATCATCTCATTTCTTTACTTTCGTTATCTTTAACCTTCTTTTTCCGTCTTGTTTTCTTTGTTCGTCATTTTCTTGATTTTTTTTTTTTTTTTATCGTTTTCTTCAAAGAAAAATGTATTTTCACTTTCTTGTCTTAGAGTTTGTCACCGCGCCGGCAGACGTTCAGTACAATGGTTTGGCGATGAGCACGTGGAAGTCTATAATAAAGCACGCGCGTAAAAATAAAAATCTCAGTATATAATCTTTTCAGAAATCACATACGTACATTTATATATTTACTTATCTATTTTTTTATTTATTTTCCCTACATTCATACTAGAGTTGTTTCCAAGACCTGATTACCGTTCGCCTTTTACGGGTACATTAACTTATCCTTATTAATGAAGCTAAACAAAACATCGTATCTTAGGGCGGTAGAAAACAAGTTAATACTCATATAGGCTAGTTTAGGTATGAAAGGTTAATTCTACTCGTCATAAGTTTAAATATTATCATAGTTATTCTAATTTCAGCTCTAATTTGCTCATCTCTTCAATATATTAGATGAATTTGTTATTTTTCATATATTCCAAGTGATTTTCTTATGCTAAGTTGTCTATGCCTCCCGGAAAAAAAAGGCTAAATTATCATATCATACTGCTACATTACTAAGGGGAATCACACTATCGTGATATCATTACATTAAGCGGAGTCACATTGTCCATATCACATAAGGCGGGGTTACATCATCATATCAGTACATTAAGTGGGCACACATCATATCATCACAGTAAGCGAGGTCACATTACTATCACATCAATACGGAAAGCGGGGTCACATTCTCATATCAATACATTAAGCGAGGTCACAAAATAAGACGATGAAAAGTACAACAAAAAATAAATAAATAAAATTAAATAAAAATCGACGTTTTCAGTCAGTTTAAGTTCAGGAAGATTTACTAATAATGATGAGAGGCGTGGCATGGTTGAGGTACTCTTGTTCATGCAGCGGTTCACTGTAATGCGACTCCGGCGCAAGATAACGGTCTCTATCAGTGACTAGGGCGGAGAGTGGGCAGGAGTGGCAGGCTGAGGAATTATTGTTATCGACTGCCAAACTGACTGACCCATTGACGGACTGACTGACGGACTGAGCTTTATCAAAGATTTCTCCTCTCCCGTACACACACACACACACACACACACACACACCCTCACTAATCCAAGAGTTAACTAGTATCTTCAAACTTTCATCCCTGGAATTCTTCTCCTATTTCTGCATCTCCTCCTGCTTGTACGGCTTGAACTGTCTCAAAGGGGCAGCATAAAGACACCTCATCAAATAAATTGCTTTCTCTTTCATTTTTTTTCACTGCTAATTATTTTCGGGAACGCCATTATGAGTGGGCTTCTTTCATTACTCTCTCTCTCTCTCTCTCTCTCTCTCTCTCTCTCTCTCTCTCTCTCTCTCTCTCTCCTCTCTCTCTCTCTCTCTCTGTAGACGCACCATTTACTATAAGCCTCATCAAAAATTTACCGATACCCAAAACTTAATTAATAAGCGAAAATACTAGGAACCAGTTCATTTACCTTAAAGCTGACCGACTGACTGACTATTAGTGGTCGGGACTTCCTGGACGGCGGGGCGGTGGTGGCAGTGTTAAGCAGAGTCGTGAGTGGCAGTATGTGAATACCTCATGTGGTGTGGTGCGGCGCTGGGTGTACACTGGCTCGGAACTAATTAATTGTATACGCAGAAGAGCGAGGCTGGGATGCATGTGGTTTGATTTTCGGCAGGCAGGAAGGCAGGCAAGGCAGCGCTCAACCAGTCAGCCACTCCCACAATACACAGCAGGCAATCCACTTTCTCTACAGTTGCCATAGAAATACTGATGTCGTTTTCTACTCAATGTTTCGGGGTAAAAAAGATGCATCAGACTTATAATTCCGATACTCACAGCCCTATTTATTCTTGGTCATTACGAAACTCTTAGTAAAAAAGCAGGTTATTTATCCATATATTGATTTCTGTTGGACGTGACTGCTCTCGGTAACTGAACACAGCGGCGTTGCCCAATGACATCAAGTGTTCCTCGCTGAAGTGACGCGGGGCACTGGCCAATTAGCATTAGGCCAGATTAGTTGAAATAATCGTTTCTCTTTCCTTTCCGAAACTTCACATTATTAAGTATTGCCTCATGTTTGCTTTGTGTGTGTGTGTGTGTGTGTGTGTGTGTGTGTGTGTGTGTGTAGAAACGGTCAGAGGAAGAGTGATCGTTATTTTCTATTGTTATATATGAGAAAATGAGCAATGAAAACAAATTAACATCTATTAACATCTAAACAAATTAACACTATTAACATCACTATTATCATCACTCGTCACTACCTCCCTCACTCCCATCACCACCACTACCACCACCACTACCACCACCATCACCACCACCACTACCACCACCATCATCATCATCGCATTCATACCAAGTAATACTGCACTGTCACGCCACCCATTTATTCTGTTCACCTTTCCCTACAAGATCATGTACAGTCACGCTCAGAAATCGATTACTCTGCCACGCTCCCTTGCACTGTGTATTGCTTTATCCATCCGCCCTCTGACCTCCTTATAGAATGTCACTCGTCGGAATCCGTAAGAAGGTCGCCAATAGATCAGAGGACTTTAAAGCTTTACCTTACGTCTTCCCTTAGCCGCAAACCACTGTGGGATATTTTTGTCCTCAGAATACAGTATATCACTTTTCAGATTATATAAGAATGTTGTCAGTGGGTCATAGGATTTTCACATCTTAGAGTCCTACTTCGCATGTTTTCCCTCAATCGTAAACGACTTGGGTATTTCTTCTTGCTCTACTGCCGTCTTCAAATGTCATAACTACTGGCTGGACACTGGGAAGTTTTTTTTTTTTTATCTCTCTTTTCTTTATTGTAGTTATCATGTTTCTGTGTCCATACCTTCCTCATTTATTCCTTCTACTTTCTTGCTTCCTCCTTCATTTCTTTCTTCCTCCATTCTTGTTTCATATTCTTCCTTCCTCTTTCATATTTCATCCCATCTTGGTGTTTCTTGGTTACGACATAGGAGCTTGTAACGGCCTTGTATTGTGCCCTCATTGCTGTGAATTCTTGAAGGTCGTAATGAAAGGATTAAGACTGAGGGAGAACGCTAAACACAGTGGAGGTAAACATTATACTGGGTAGACACTGGTTACTTCTGGTAATTTCTCTCCTTTCTGTTCTGTGGGTGCTTGTAAAGATGTTGTATTGTGCCTTTAGTGTTGTGAATTGTTGGATATCGTAATGAAAGGGTTTTGACTGAGGGAGAATGCTTAACACAGTGGTAGTGAGTGTGGCACGTTAACAGACGTCTTTCTGATCGTGAATGTACTAAGCAGGTGTATTTCTGGTGCAGTTAGTGTTTATGGGGACGTTTGGTTTATATTTATGGGGCTTGTGGTGAAGATGGAAAATTATTTAAGTGAAAAGCACATAGAGAAATGTCAGTGAAAAAAATGCAGAGGGAAATAAAGGGTTTTTTCTAACTTCAGATTTCATAACTGACCTGATCTGACCTAAAAATGTAATCGATATCATACGAGTATTTTTCATCTGTGATTTATTTTCCAGTAACAATTTTTCCTGTACATTTTTTTTAATATGACATTTATTCTTGTATTATTTTTTTACTGGTACCTTTTCTTTCTTTTTTTTTCTTTCTTTTCTTCTTCTTTTCTTTCTTGCCTTTTTGCTTTCATTCTTTCTTGCCTTTTTGCTTTCATTCTTTCTTTCTCTCTCTCTTGATTTAGCACTAACATCCTGATCATTGAGCCTATCCCAGGCATCCACCTCTCTTGCACCTCTTTATGTCATTCACTATGTGGTATGTGGTATGTGGTATGTACAGTTAACTAAAGTAGCAATGTCATTATTGTACATGTTTCAAACCAAAATGTGATATCAGACAATTGCCTCAGCCTATCACATCCCCAGCTCCTCTCAGTTTTCGCGGAACTTTCAATACAAAGCAGTTCATTAGTCCATAGATCAATTCCTATTCGATTTATGCACGTAAAAAAAGAATCACTGAGCTTTGCAACATCAATACTTGGAATAACTGTACGTATGACTGCTATATCTGTCTATGAGGTACACACACACACACACACACACACACACACACACACACACACACGCTTAAAGGGGTAAAAGCCGAATGTTACGTATATCGCCGCCTCATTCATTCTCCTTGATTGACTCTCTCTCTCCTCCAGTCCCTCACTTTTCGCGCCAAATATTGCATCAACAAACTCGTCGCGTCCACAGCTTCGTGTAAAAAGAGAGAATTGTGGCCAGGTGTGTGTTGCCGTCATGATTGTTGCACCGTGTCATCCTCCTCCTCCTCCTCCTCTTCCTCCTCCTCCTCTTCCTACTATTACTACTACTACTACTACTACTACTACTACTACTACTACTACTACTAATAATAATAATAATAATAATAATAATAATAATAATAATAATAATAATATAATCATTATTTTTTTATTTATTTTTTAATTACTTATTTATTTATTATTTTTTATTTATTATTATTTTTTTTTTTTTTTATGTAGGAGGCACACTGGCCAAGGGCAGCAAAAATCCAATAAAATAAATGCCAGTCCCATAAAAGGGTCAAAGCAGTGGTCAAAAATTGAAGGATAAGTGTCTTGAAACCTCCCTCTTGTAGAAATTCAAGTCATAGGAAGGTGGAAATACAGAAGCAGGCAGGGAGTTCCAGAGTTTACCGGAGAAAGGGATGAATGACTGAGAATACTGGTTAACTCTTGCATTAGAGACGTGGACAGAATAGGGGTGAGAGAAAGAAGAAAGTCTTGTGCAGCGAGGCCGCGGGAGGAAGGGAGGCATGCAGTTAGCAAGATCAGAAGAGCAGTTATTATGAAAACAGCGGTAGAAGACAGCTAGAGATGCAACATTGCGGCAATGAGAGAGAGGCTGAAGACAGTCAGTTAGAAGGAGAGGAGTTGAAGAGACGAAAAGCTCTTGATTCTATCCGGTCTAGAAGAGCGGTATGAGTGGAACCCCCAAGACATGTGAAGCATACTCCATACATGGACAGATAAGGCCCCTGTACAGAGTTAGCAGCTGGGGGAGCAAGAAAAACTGGCGGAGACGTCTCAGAACACCTAACTTCATAGAAACTGTTTTAGCTAGAGATGACATGTGAAGTTTCCAGTTAAGATTATAAGTAAAGGACAGACCGAGGATGTTCAGTGTAGAAGAGGGGGACAGTTGAGTGTCACTGGAGAAGAGGGTATAGTAGTCTGGAAGGTTGTTGTGTCGAGTTGATAGATGGAGGAATTGAGTTTTTGAGGCATTGAACAATACCAAGTTAGCTCTGCCCCAATCAGAAATTTTAGAAAGATCAGAAGTCAGGCGTTCTGTGGGCTCCCTGCGTGAAATGTTTACTTCCTGAAGGGTTGGACGTCTATGAAAAGACGTGGAAAAGTGCAGGGTCGTATCATCAGGGTAGGAGTGGATAGGACAAGAAGTTTGGTTTAGAAGACCATTGATGAATAATAAGAAGAGTGGGTGACAGGACAGAATCCTGAGGAACACCACTATTAATAGATTTAGGAGAAGAACAGTGACCGTCTACCACAGCAGCAATAGAACGGTCAGAAAGGAAACTTGAGATGAAGTTACAGAGAGAAGGATAGAAGCCGTAGGAGGGTAGTTTGGAAATCAAAGCTTTGTGCCAAACTCTATCAGAAGTTTTTGATATATCCAAGGCAACAGCAAAAATTTCACCAAAATTTCTATAAGAGGATGACCAAGACTCAGTAAGGAAAGCCAGAAGATCACCATTAGAGCGGCCTTGACGGAACCCATACTGGCGATCAGATAGAAGGTTGTGAAGTGATAGATGTTTAAGAATCTTCCTGCTGAGGTTAGATTAAAAAAAACTTTAGATAGGCAGGAAATTAAAGCAATAGGATGGTAGTGTGAGGGATTAGAACGGTCACCCTTTTTAGAAACAGACTGAAAGAATCTTCCTGCTGAGGTTAGATTAAAAAAACTTTAGATAGGCAGGAAATTAAAGCAATAGGATGGTAGTGTGAGGGATTAGAACGGTCACCCTTTTTAGGAACAGACTGAAAGTAGGCAAACTTCCAGCAAGAAGGAAAGGTAGATGTTGACGGACAGAGTTGAGAGAGTTTGACTAGGCAAGGTGCAATAGGACACAACAAGAGGACAATAGGACAGAACAATAGGAGGGATCCCATCAGGTCCATAAGCCTTCCGATGGTTTAGGCTACTATTACTACTACTACTACTACTAC
>NC_087152.1:13402500-13425000 GCF_035594125.1 Scylla paramamosain
GATATTATACTGACAACAACAACATGTATACACAAACATGATAAACTACAACGATTTTGACTCCGAGCAAATTCTTACACGTAATATTCTAACCAAACAAACAAAGAGTCAAGTCATTCGAGTATTTGCCAAGGATAACTTTCTCGAAATAAGTAAATTTAATTAAAAAACAAGAATTCATAAAAAAATATATATAGTTATAAACTCTTAAAACACACACACACACACACACACACACACACACACACACACACACACACACACACACACACATCTCCTCTCCCTCTCTCATCCCCTCCCAGGTACCAAACGGCCTCCCAGTTCACATCAAGGGCGGGCCGGTGGACAAGGTTCTCTTCGCCATCACCGCCAGCGTGTGTCTGGTGGGCCTCGTGGATTGCTTCAGGGTCTACTACCAGCTCTCCTACCCCGCGCCGCCGTCCTCTGAGTAGCACCAGCTTCGGACGCACCACACGATGAATCATTAAAGCAGCGCCGAGTTTTTCAGTTCATGCACGTTTAATGAAGACGATTATTTCAGATCTAGATTGAGTAAAACGTGTACGTGTGTGTGTGTGTGTGTGTGTGTGTGTGTGGCCTCGGCGCCTGCAATTTCCTCCCCCCTGATGGCGAGGGTGATGTATATATACGTAAATATCGATTATTGTCTTACAGGAGGCTGTCTGTACGTACAGTAGTGGAGGCATGATGAACACAGCACACTTGTAACGCTCTGCCTCTACACCTAATAACGAGGAGCAGCAGTCAGGCAGTGTGGGTGTGTTCTCAGATCCTATGCATTAAAACTAACTTATTTGCCAAGACTATTTCATTTCACCAAGTAAGTTACGATTGTGCCAAAAAAATTAGTTTGTTTTCTCCAGTCTTATTTCCCTAAAGATCTTATAACCGTGTCAAAAATAGCTCGTTTATCTTAACTATTTCATTTCACTAAAGAAGTTGTAATTACGCCGAAAACGTGTTAATAAGATTCGGCAGCCATTGCAGCAACACAAGGGCGATGTGGAGGTGTTGTGAGCTGAGAGGGCGGCTTGGTTAACTTCCTTGGCCTTCTCCATGAGCTATGTGGGGAGAAAGAGATTCACTTGTTTTGCCTCATTTCAATCCAGTCTCACTTACGCTAACTGGGAATGTATTATTTTAATTTAAGCATCGTTACCTTTACATCAATTTACTTTACTTTATACCAGATTTGTTTTATGGATTTATTTTTCTGTTTAGATATTTCTGACGTGCTGCCTTACATGATTTTGTTGTGGTACCTTAAATCATTATAATTGTTTTCCAGCATCGTTATCTTTACGCAGCGCTATTTTGTTTCACCTTATCTTTAAGGAAAGAATGTAGTTTAACAATTCTGACGTGAGATGCCTTACGACCCAACTGTTTTAACGCATTAAATCAAAGCGATTCTATTTCTAGCATCAACACGATCTTAGCTTTTAATTAATTTTACCTTAAGATTTTTGATGTGCGGCGCTATATGACCCAGTTGTGGCGGCGCATTAGACTAATCAATCAAAGCAATCACCCGTACACGCGGAGGAGACACGCCCATCCCTCACTACCTCAACAAAGCAGCTTCACCGGACACCATCCCTCCACGGCGCTTCAGCATTACATTAATACAGCGATGAAAAAACACATTTCCCTTTTATGCCGGGGTGAGGTGGCGGGATGGGGGTGAGGTGTGGGCGAGTCAATGAGTGGTCCTTGCCTGCAGTGTTTGTTTAGAGCTGCCAAGTGTACGATATGACCGCTGGGACACTTCCGGGAACGTTTGCCGTGAGGTCCGCGTGATGCTTTGCTTCCCCGGGCGGGCCGATATGTTAGTGTTAGGGTCAGCGCGAGTCTTGTCCGCCAGCACTCTTTACTTCGTGGTGCCTTTGTTTTGATGGCGGGAGTCAAGCGCTGCGGACAAGATGAAAGGTAGTGTACGGGTACAAATTTTTAGTTCATTCTTATTTGTGAGGCGCTGGTGGTGACTGGATTTTGATTTTGAGAGTCAAACACTGCGGACAGGATAAAAGATAAAGGTTCAAATTTTTAGGTATATATTTAATTTTTATTTGTGAGACGCTGGTGGTGGTTGGCTGACTAAAACGCTTCTTCTCTAGTGGTACCTTTGTTTTGATTCCGGGAGTCAAGCGCTGCGGATGAAATGGTAGAGTACGGGTAAAGACTTTTGGGTAGACGATTCATCCTTATTTGTGAGGCGTTGATGGTGGCTGGCTGATCGAAACTCTCCTTTTGCTGTGGTGGTTTTCTTTCGATTTCGGGGGGGTCAAGCGTTGCAAACAAGCTGAAAAATGGTGTACCTTAAAGTAAGAAGGAAATTAATTGCTTTTTATAAGGCGCATAGAGTAGTTAGCTGTCTCATACGCTTACCTCTATGTACTCTAATGTTGGTTTTCTTCGGATCTTGGGAGTCGAGCGCTGCAGGCAAGATGAAAGCTAGTGTTCGGATATAGATTTTAGGTAAATAATTCATTCTTATTTGTGAGGCGATGGTGGTGGATTATCAAATCACTTACGTCTCTAGTGTAGGTTTCCCTTGGATTTCTAGAGTCACGTGCAGCAGAAAAGATGGAAAATACTGAAAATCAAGGTTAAAAAAAAAAATAAATAAATAAATAAATAGAGAGAGAATTTGTTGTTCCTTTGTGAAGCGTTGACGGTGGCTACCTGACTCGCACACTTATTTTTCTTCAGCGCAGGTTTTCTTTGGATTTCGGAAGTCAAGCGCAGCGGACCAGATGGAAAATAGCGTAGCTTACATGTAAAAAAATCTAAGGCACGAAATCAATCGCTTTTTTTGCGCGGTGCTGACAGTGGCTGGTTGAATGAAACACTTCTTCTGTAATGGTGATTTTCTATGGATTTCAAGAGTCAAACACTGCAGAGATGACGGAAAATAAAGTAGCTTACGGGATACAAAATCTTACAAGGGAGGAAATTAATCGTTTCTTTGTAAGGCGCTGACAGTGGATACCCGGCTCGTATACATTGACATCCTCCCTGATGTTTCTCCGCAAAATGAACAAATAAAATAAATAAATAAATAAATAGATAATAATAAAAAAAAAAAAATTTAAACTGTAGGTTACGAATGGAGAATCCACGATGCAAACATGAAAAAAAAAGAAAAAAAAAAGATAAATGAAAAAAAATCTAAGAGGAAAATTATACTGTTTGATCCATCACAACTTATTTCCCTGCGGTGCTGAGGAAAGCTGGTGAACTCCTGCACTTATTAATTCTACGTCTCTCGTGATATGTTGCCCTAAATCACGAGGACCTAGCGATGCAGGCAAGACACTGTAAATGATCTAGCCTGAAAAATAAATAAGTAAAGTAACAAATTCAAATAGAAAAACACGCACACACACGCACACACACACACACATACAGAGAAATATATATTGTTTCCGTAATTCACTGTAGCTTCTCGTGGTATTTTCTGAGGCGTCCGCTTTCCCGCATTCCTCCTCTTGCGCTGGTTTGCCTTTAATAGCGGGAGTCAGGCGCGCGCTGCAGAAAAGACGATATGGCGGAAAGAAAAAAAAAAAGAAAAGAAAAAGTAATGCTGGTGAAGCTTTCGAGTAAATCAATAAAGTAAGGGCGAAATTTACCGCATGTTTGAGGACGTGTCTTGAATTCTCTTTAATTACGGGAGTGACGCGCTGTAGACAAAGTGATAAGCAGAAATAAGTTGTGCAGAAATAATAATACTGGTGAAGCTTTCGAGTAAATCAATAAGGTAAGGGGCGAAATTTAGCGCATGTTTGGGGACGTGTTTTGAATTCTCTTTAATTACGGAAGTGACGCGCTGTAGACAAAATGATAAGCAGACATAAATTACGTATGTACCTTTACTGATGATTAATATGAAAACCTAAGAGTAAAAAGTCTATCAGTGTTTGTTGTAACTTATCTTTGTTTATTTATAAGTTGCTAATAATCCCTGCCTGATTCCTGCACTAGCTTTCTTTCTCTCTCTCTCTCTCTCTCTCTCTCTCTCTCTCTCTCTCTCTCTCTCTCTCTCTCTCTCTCTCTCTCTCTCTCTCTCTCATTAAAAGCGGTGAGAAAAATACGTAATGCAAGGAAAAGTAGATGCGTAGCTTACTGTTAGAAAAAAATGAAGAGAAAAAACTTGCGGCGTGTTTGTTGCAACTTATCTTTGTTTAACTGTGCCGTGCTAACTTCCCTACTTAAGCAAGCACCGCGAACGAGATGATGCAATGAAAACAAAAAAGTATAGATTACTGGAAGAAAAAGAAAATATAAATAAAAAAAAATCTATTTGCTAAAACAGTTTGTGTGTGTGTGCCGTACTAACTTACTTCATGAAGCTCTGGAAACAAGACGATATGAAGAAAACGTGGACGGTGTAGCTTACATGTACAAAATAAACGAATAAATAAATAGATAAAATAAATAAATGGGTGAAAATTAAAAGCTTATCCGAGTCACTTATCATAGGAATTTTGCGGAAAGCTGAAAGTGACCGCCCGAATCCTTCCCTTGCATCGCCCGTGGTAGGTTTCCTTTAAATGCGGAAGTCAAGCGCTGCAGACACGATAGGAGAAAAAAAAAAAAAAAAAGTCAGCTTACGAATAAGAAAAAAAAAAAAAATCAAGGAAAAAGCTCAGTGGGCGTTTGTGTGACCCATCGGTGTGTATTTGTATCGCGGTGAGTGACGGCGCGGTGGATAGCGGGACTGCTGCTGCCTGACTCCTGTGTCCTCTCCTGCCCCCGCCCCGTCCGCGCCGCTCGAGCTCGCCACGTCTAAAAGACCCAGCCCGGCAAAAACTGAATGTCCGGCCTTGTCTTGTCATGGACGCAGAGTAAGTCTTCCCTGCCTGCCTCTCACCTACTTCTATTGCAGATTGCTTCTTCTACACATGCTTTCTTGACCCAGATTTCGCTTTCTCTTCAGCCGCTAATTCTACTTGTTTTCTTTTGTCTTTCTTTGTCATGGTGAGTTATAGCGAAGGTTCCAGGTATATTCTGTTAACACATGATTTTTGCCTACAGATATTTCTCAACCTAAATTTCTTCCATTTCTAGTTCATCCTCATTAGCCGCTAATGCTTTTCTTTATTTGTTTCATCCTCCTTTTCGATAGGAAGTCATAGAGAAGCTCTTAATTATACCAGGTAACGTTATCATAAGGTAAATAACCACATCAGTTTTGCTATATATTAAACCTGCGCTACAATATATATCACCTTACGTGTATAATATATATATCTATAAATCCGATACCTCTCTTTGTACGGTGAATAATAACTTTATTTTTCTCTTTCCTTTTTTTTCTCTCTTTTTTTTTTTCCCAGATGCAGCTTGACTGGTAAAAAGAAAAGTGTGTTCGAGCAAGGCGGATCAACTTGTGTGTTATTCAGTCTGCGGCGCCTCGCTTTCCTCCTCGCCATGCACAGCTCCTCGCCGCGGCTTCTCTTTATCCCTGCCACTGCCGAACCAACGCAGGGAATGCATGCAGGTAAGAATTATATTGGTAGTAGTGATAGTGGTGGTGGTGGTGGTGGTGGTGGTGGTGGTGGCAGTAGTAGATAATAAGATGATGATGATGATAGTAATAATAATAATAATAATAATAATAATAATAATAATAGTAATAATAATAATAATAATAGTAATAATAATAATAATAATAATAATAGTAGTAGTAGTAGTAGTAGTAGTAGTAGTAGTAGTAGTAGTAGTAGTAATAGTAATAAGGAAGATAATGTTTATGTACTAGAAATTTACACCAGTGCCCTTTTCCCAGTCGGAAGGTGCGGCCGAGCAGAATGGATTAAGAATAAAATAAACAAAACAAATAAAAGAACTAAACCTAAAAACTCCTCGTCTAAGAAACAATAAAGAGGTCAACAAACAGGCAATCAGATAATTACATAAGCTGCGCAATTGAAGCTCAGTAATAAAGGAACAAAATCAAACTAAGATACACTAAGCACATCCGCTGCCTATGACTGTTGTTGTGCACATATTGATACAACTAGGAAATGCAAGTAGCAGTCAAATTAATCATAAAAGTGGTATTAATACAACGCCCTTCTTACAGACGTATTATAGATCAGTAGCCGCTAACTTTCACCTTTATATAAGCATGCAATATTAACATTAACTTTCCAGTGAGACTAACTTAATCTATTATAACCTAATCTAACTTAACCTAACCTAACTTTCACCTTTTTATCAACATGCAATATTAAACCCAAAACGTTTATAATACCGTATGCATTAACATTACAGTGAGTCTAACCTAACCTAATCTAACCTAACTTAACCTATCCTAATGAAACTTAATCCAGTCTAAGCTAAACTCATCTACAATATGCTGAACATTAACATCCTATCACTAACAATGAAAAACTTGTCCTAATGTTAGCGGCAACCAGTCAGCCGCTATTGTAGGCAAACTAAAAGCTTGTCATCGTCTTAGCGGTAACCAATTAACTAGTCGGCGGAGGCAAACCATTCGCCCTCCTTGCCTAACTCCTGACCCTCCAACAAAGGAATCTCAAAACCCAGGACTGTTTTAACTGACTATCGTAATTTTAACGCTAACCAACCCACGGACGTAAATTCATCCCTTTTCTCTTCGTATTCGCTCCCAAACAGCCTTTAAAAAATATAACTAAAAACCTATTACAATATTACCGATTAGCTCATACACGAAAATTTCATCCTTTTTCCTTTCCTTCGTCAATCCAGAACAGTCTTCAAAAACAGAACCTTTTTTAAGTTAAAAAGCCATAAGCATTTTAGCATCTAGTCCATATACTCGTACAAAAACCATCCCCCCCCCCGTTCCCTCCCACGCCCAAAACGGCCTTCAAAACCTGACTTTCTTAACTTAACAGGTGTGAACGCGTCCGAGACACCACCACCACCACCACCACCTCCACCTCCACCACCTTCGCCGCCGCCGCCGCTAGACACCCACGCACGTGACATCAATGAGTACTTACCCACCAATGAGGGAAGTCGATAAGGATGACGTCGATAAGGAAGGAGCGCCGCCACCCATACACGGGTCCCGATGTCAGTAGAAGTAGAATCCCGTGGCCAATGAGGACCCTGCGAGGAGAGCACGTAATTGAATCCAACCAATGGGAAGAAGAGAGTGGTGTGACGTCACATGTCAGGTTTCCCTGCCCCTTCATGTCATGATCAATACTGCCCACGAAAGGTAAGGTGGCAACTGTTTAACTTGTCTTGCGGCTATCCAGAATATACCTTAATTCCACCTCCAATCACCTCCCACGCTTACTAATAGGTGTGATTGTGACCCCTGATTGTACCGCCAGGCGTGGAGGCACCGTATTGGCACTGTTATGGGAGGGTATCGCACTCCTGGCCTCATTACCGCTGTCAGAATAATACTACAAGCAAAACATGCCTTCATTCCATCGACAATTACCTCCCTCGCCTGCTAATACATGTAATTGTTCGGGTTTGATTGTACCAAGAAACACGTAGGCATTGCACTGACTGTTCTAATGGGATAATGGACTCCAAGGCTTATTATCACTACCCAAACCATTCCTTGACCCTACCGCCAATTACTTGCCACGCTTCCTGTCACGTGCGGTTGTTTGGTCTAATTACACCGAAAAGCATTGCACGTATTGACACCATTGTAGCAGGATATAGTACTCTGGCCCTCTTTATTATTATTACCAGGGTCTTTAGTTGTACCAGTAGTAGTCGTAGTAGTAGTAGTGGTAGTAGTGGTAGTAGTAGTAGTAGCAGTAGTACGGGGAGCATCATACAACCCACTAGCTCATTATTTTCTCTCATCAATCATCAACCAAATGAGGACAAAACATACAATATGACTCACAACAATTTTTTTTTTTTTTACAATTGCCTCGGATGTTGATATGATTAATTGAAGGCTGAAGGAGGAGAAGGAGGAGGATGAGAAGGAGGAGGAGGAGGACATGTAGAAAGAGGAAGACACGCAGGAGGAGGAGGAGATGCAGAAAGAGGAAGACATGTAGGAGGAGGAGGAGAAGATGCAGAAAGAGGAAGACACGCAGGAGGAGGAGGAGGAGGAGGAGGAGGAAGAGAGAGAGAGTTCCCGAAGATGTAGTAAGTGAGTGACTCGTGTTTTATTATGTGCGGCGCGTGCGACTTCCGGCCCATGCAGGTGAGGAAGAGGAGGAGGAGGAGGAGGAGGAGGAGGGGCGGGGATAGGCGTAGGCGTGTGTGCGCTCAGAGTAATAGTGTTGAGCCGAGGGTCATTTTGATAACACGAAGAGATGCAGCGAAAGATGCGCCTACTTAACCTGAACTGACGTAACGTGTTTTTTTTTTTTTTTTTTATGGCCTAATAGTATAAAAGGGGCGTGGGATTAAGAGTTTCGTGTCAGTGAGAAATCATGAACGGTAATGTTAAGAGGAGAAGCAGTGGGGAATGAGACTAAACCTAACTTAACCTAACCTAACCTAAATTAACCTAACCTAACATAATTTTTAAAGGGTTTAATAGCATAAATAAGACGCGAGGTTAAGAAAATTCATGTCACACTAAAAAATTAAAAAAAAAAATGGACAAATAAAAACCTGTTTTCGTAACAGTAGCCAGAAACAAAAGAGCGTGAGATGCGTCTATATAAAGGATCTAATCGTGTAAATACCGCGAGATGAGCCTATTTAAGAGGATCTAATCGCATAAACGGACCACGGAGTTAAAGTTAAGAGGGTTCGTGATGCCAGGTGATTGTAATTATACGAGACAGTGATGGAATCCGCACCATGCAGCTACTGGCCACAACAAGTACCTGAGGAGCGGAAAGCGTGTTAGTACAGCGATAATTACGTTCTTATGATGAGAGGTTCGAGGGAGGCGTGCCGCGTGTGAGATTTAGGATTGGGGGAGAGGAAGAGCACGGGGAAGATTGGGGTAAGTTGAAATAGGGGGTGTTAGGCCAGGTATGAAAGGCCGGAGTTGTGTCGTTGGATGCGGTGAGTTTACTAAGGTGTGTGTGTGTGTCTGTGTGTGTGTGTGTTGATATAGTCCGAGCGGAGGAGGAGTGAGGAAGGAAAGGAGCGGTAGGAGGAAGGAGGGAAGGAATAATGCTATGGTTTATTAGGACAGAAGCGAGGAATCAGTTGTGAGTAATGTACGGGTGAGATAAGACGTCAGACTCATGGCTCAAGATGCTTTCCAAGACGCTACTACCTCAACACACACACGCACACACACACACACACACACACACACACACACACACACACACACACACACACACACACACCACAACGCAGCACACACCAAGACGTACATAGAAATCAAGGTTCAAGATGACAATGAATGTTCTTTAAGACACTACTCAATTAACACACACAGCACACATTAACACACAACACAATACACCCACGCCCACGCCCACATACACGCCCACACACACACACACACACGGACATACAACACCAAGACGCCACACAATCAAGGACTTGCAGCGAGAGAGAGAGAGAGAGAGAGAGAGAGAGAGAGAGAGAGAGAGAGAGAGAGAGAGAGAGAGAGAAAGAGAGAGCGTTAGAGGCGCGCCTTGCGTCTTGAATCCTCCAGCAGGTCGGGGAGGGGACGGCAGGACAGGTTGAGGGGTGAGGTGAGGTGAGTGGGTAGGGTGGCTAGGGTACTGGTCATGCCCTCCCCACCCCTACCCAACTCGCCTTCCTTTCCCTCTCCAAGTCTCCCCTTACCCTCGTATTATTTACTTCTCTCTACCCTTCCTTCTCCCCTCTTCCTCCCCTTCTTTGTCTCTGTCTCCCCTCTCTCACTCCCCTCCTACTTCCCGTCTTTGTCTCTGCTTCCCCTCTCTCTCCCCCTTGAGGCCATCCCTTAACTCCCCTCTCTTGGCTGGGGAGGGGAGAGTAATCGCTGCTTTCTCGTCCCCTTTCCCCTTCCCTCTGCATCTTTATTGTTCATATAATGTCCGCCCTCTATTTTCTCACCTCCCTCTCCCTCTCTCTCTCCTTATTTCCCTTTCTATTTCGTCGTTTCCTCTCTCTCTCTTTCTCTCTGTCTTTCTCTCTCTCTCGCTCTCGCTCTCTCTCGGTCTCTCTCTTTCTTTCTCTCTCGCTTTCTTCTCACAAGTCCTCCATTATCTTCTCTCTTCATCTCAGTCCAGCGTAATTTTTTTTACACGTTTTCTGTGACGGCCGAGCGTAACGGGCAGACTCAAGGAAACTAGAACTCGCCGCTTCTTAAAAACATGCCTGGATTTTCGCTTGGACGCCAGCATCCAGGCGAGCGACTCAAGGTGACCGTGGCATTCTGCATTTCCCCTCTTCCCCAATTCACTTTCCTCTTCCCTCACCCTCGCCCCTTCTTCGCCGACCCTCTCCCTCTCCCCTTTTTTGCCTCCCCTCCTCCCATATTCCCCTTTTTCTCTCTTGTGATGGAATAGAGCGATGAATGTCAGAGGTAAAACCCGGTGCCACTTTGTCCAGGTGTATAAATATATTGTGACGTGATGTGGGGCGAGTGTCCGCTGTGCTCATGATTGTGCTGCTAATGATGGTGATGGTGAGGATGGTGAGGATAGTGGTGATGATGAGGATGGTTGTGATGATTATGATTAGTGTTATTATGGTAATGATTGTTATGGTAGTGGTAGTTTTAGTGTGGTGGTGATGATTGTGTTGTTAATTATGTATGTTGTTGTTGTTGTTGTTGTTGTTGTTGGTAGTGGTGGTGGTGGTCATGGCCTTTGTGATGGTGCTGATTATGATAACTATAAATGTCATCATTATTATCATTATTATCATCATTATCATAATCACCATCATCATCATACTTGCACAATGAATAAGACAGTGATAATGATAACTATGATACTGCTATTGTTTCTGATGAAGATGATGATCATCATGGTCATGGTGATGACATCAATCATTATTATTGTTATTATTATTATTATTATTATTATTATGGTGATGATTATGATGACGATGATGTTGATAATGATAATGATGATTGTGATGATGATGATGATGATGATGATGATGATGATAACGATGATAATTATGATGGTGGTAGTGATGATGATGATGATGATGATGATGATAACGATGATGATAATTATGATGGTGGTAGTGATGATGATGATGGTACTCGTAGTGACAGTCGTGGTGAAGAAAATGATCATGGCAGTGAACGTGACGATGGTGAAAAAGATGGTGACTGTTGATGCTGATGATGGAGATGATTGTGACCGTCAGTTCTATTATCATTATTGTTATTATTATCACTACTACTATTATTATTATTATTACTATTATTATTATTATTATTATTACTATTATTATTATTATCAGCAGCAGCAGCATCATCACAGTAGTAGTAGTAGTAGTAGTAGTAGTAGTAGTAGTAGTAGTGTTGGTGGTAGTGGTGTTTGTGAGGGTGGTGGTGTTGGTAGTAGTAGTAGTGGTGGTGGTGGTAGTAGTAGTAGTAGTAGTAGTAGTAGTAGTAGTAGTAGTAGTAGTAGTAGTAGTGGTGGTAGTGGTGGTGGTGGTGGTGGTAGTAGTAGTAGTAGTAGTAGTAGTAGTAGTAGTAGTAGTAGTAGTAGTAGCAATAGTAGTAGCAGCAGTAGTAGCAGCAGAAGTAGTAGTCGTCAGGTCCCTACATATAACTGCAGCATCACCCTCTGGTCGTAACCCTGAGCATCTCACGACCGTCACCTCCACAGCTCTTCTCCTCCTCTTCCTCCTTCGCTTCATCCTCCTCCTCCCTTCCCCTCATCATCATCGTTTGAACATTCAGCTATGAGGGAGGAGAACGGGGAAGAGAAAGAAGAATAAAAGGAGCAGGGAGAAGGGGTGGATGAGAATGAAGAAGAAGAAGAAGAAGAAGAAGAAGAGGAGGAGGGCGACGCGGAACTGGAGCTGAAGGAGAAGGAGGAGAAGGAGGAGGAAGAGGAGGAGGAGGAGGAGGAAGTGAAGGCGTCATAATGCATCTTTATTGGTTAAAAGAAAATCCGTTGTCATGGGAGAGACTTTCCTGAGATAACACACAGCACGCGAACAGATCCATTGTTCTGCCACCCAACACTGGCGGGGAAGAAAACTTACTTTGTTCTAATCTACTACGCTGCACTGTACTCTTATCGCCGCCACCACCACCACCACCGTGACCTCGCTGCTTCACTCAGCCTCGTAATGTCACGTAGCTTTAGGTCTTACACGCTTATTTGATCTATTTCTGTGTTTCTACGTGTTCTTAAATGTTTTGTCTCCCATCAGGACTGTTTTTAGAGATGTCATAGTTTATAAGTCACGTTTTCAAGGGTGTTTTTTTTTTCTTATTAATGGTGCAGAATCTTTGCCGAACTATCAATAGAATCGTCTATTCACGTGTATCTATTGTATTTTTACGGTTTGTGTTCTCATATGCTTTGTTCTCTCATCAAAATTATTTTCAAGATCTCATACAGTTTATTAGTCACGTTCCCAAGGGTGCTTTTCCCCACTTATGATGTAGAATCTTTGTCAAACTATCACATACGCTGAAAAACCCAATAACGTCCGTTTGAGCTTCTTTAAAGTTGTGAAGATAAGACACCGAGACGCTTAAAGAAGAGATCTTAACTTCTACTGAAGATCGTTTCGTTCTCATATACCCGAAGTTCCACTGAAGTAAATTTCCCTTACGAATATTCCATTCAACATGATTTAAGAATAATTCCCTTACGATAAATAAGATTATGTTAGGTAAGTTAGGAATTAGAAGTCATGTTAGATTACGTTAGGTTAGGTCAGGTCAGGTGAGGTTAAGTTAGGTTAGGTTACGTTACGTTACGTTTAGTTAAAAGTGATGTTAGATTACGTTAAGTTAGGCTAGATTCTATAGGATTAGGTTACGCTTAAATAAGATTATATAAGATTTAGTTACGTTAGGTTTAGTTGGGTTAGATTAAGTTATATTGGGTCGTTAGGTTAGGTTTAGTTAAATTAGGTTATATCAGGTTTAGTTAGTTTAGATTACATTAGGCTATTTTAGGTTAAATTAGATTAGATTAGGTTAGATTAGGTTGGGTTGCGGAAATTTGTCACCGGGAGAATTATCTGAGTGACAGTTTTCAAAGAGGAATCTTCGTGAGTGGACTTTACTTTGGTGGATTTTTTACGTACGTAGAGGCGTCATGGTCTCATCTCTGGCGGCGTGCGTGCGTTAGCTGTGCCGCAGAGACTGTACAAGTTATGTATCCAGGCTTGTAGTAAAGTGAAACTCGCATTTTGTATCCGGTCGTCTTTCTATAATTGCAGCTTGTCATAACGGAATACATCAAGCTCAGTATACTTGTGATGGTTTATGTTAGGTTAGGTTAGGTTAGGTTAAGTTAGGTTAGGTTAGGTTAGGTTAGGTTAGGATGTGTTCTGTTAGATATATATAGGTAAGTAGGTAGGTTAGGTTAGGTTAGGTTAGGATGTGTTATGTTAGATATATAGGTAAGTAGGTACATAGATAGATATACTGGTAGACTGAAAGACTGATTGATTGCTTGATTGATTGGCAAACAAATAGAGATAATTACAATGACATATGCATAGATAAATAGATTGATAAACACACACACACACACACACACACAGAGAGAGAGAGAGAGATTGATAGAGTCAGATCAGTAGCCTAACCTAACCCAACCTAACGCAATTAACCTAACCTAAAGTAACGTAATCTACCCTAACGTAACCTAACTTAACCTAACCTAACCTAACCTAACAAACCCCACAACAAAACAGAGATTACTTATATTCACGTAAAACTCCACACTCGTACCTCGTTCCTTGGATGCCTGTCACACAAGGTAGCTTCCACGACTTTCAGTACCCTCGCAAGCAGGTGCACTCGCTCCCCACTGCAAAGGGAGGGTGGGGGGTCCCTCACGCTCCCGATGATGTCCTTGAGCGACCACGGGGAAGGAGCATCGAAACTTATCCAGCAATCTTACTGTTAAAGGTGAATTAGAAGAGACTTTTGTTGTTGTTGTTGTTGTTGTTGCTATTTTCGTTCTTGCTTTTCTAGTCCTGTTTTTACTTTCTTTTTTTTTTTTTTTTAGGTTTAAGATTGTTTTTCCGTAGCGGCTAAATTTTTCTATATTCTTTTTTACTCTTTTTTTATTTTCTTTCTTTTCTTAAGTTCTATTTGATTTTTTTTTTTTTTTAGTTTTTAAGATTGTTATTTTGTTCAGTGTCTCTAAATTTTTCTGTGCCATTCTTTATTGCTTTGTTTATCATTTTTGTATCAATTTTTATTTTTCTACATTATTATTATTTTTCTCTAAGACTTAAATCCAGACTATTTTTGAGAGCTCATCTAATTATTTATTTATTATTATCATGACTGAGATCATCATCATCATCATCATCATCATCATCATCACCATCATCACCATCATCATCATCATCATCATCATCATCATCATCATCATCACCATCATCATCATCATCATCATCATCATCATTACATTTTGTCCTGACTTGTCTAGGGTTTGAGATAAGAATATTTCGAAGATTTAAGATCAGAATGTCTCCAGCCTTTCAATGTTTTCTACGATTCAAAACTACGGTCTATGGAAATCTTTCTACCTCTTTCTTTCTTTCTCTCTTTGTGTGTGTGTGTGTGTGTGTGTGTGTCATAAGATTTGAAATATTATTGAGAACTCCTCTATTCTTTTTTTTTTTTTTTACGGCTTACATTTTTTTTCTTTTTTTTTTTTTTTTTGTAAACCTTCATCAGTGCCACACGGTTTTCAGCCTTTACACTCACCAATATTTACTTCACGTGACTCCCTTCTGCATTCTCGTAACCATACAAGAGAAACACCGCAGAGAGAGAGATTACACCTTTCACTGCGATATATAACAATTCACGGCACTAACAGCAATGTATCCGTTCTTTATAAGCATCTACAAGAAAGGAAGGCATGAAAAAAGAATAAATATTGCAATTTTCAGCCAGTAAAATGTTTGAAGTGGCTGTAGAACAAGAAGAGATGCCTCAGAGTGGTTAGTGACTGAGGAAAAACGTATCAAATAGCAGTGAAAGATCAAGGTGACGGAAGTACAACACTCGATTCCAGATATGTCTTGCTTCCATTAAACCCGGCGCCACATGACCTCGCTGCTGTGGTGCTAAATTAATCAGTCAATCAATCAGTAACTTAATCAATCAATCAGGTTAATCTCCTCTAAAGAAAAAAAAAATGTCGTTACTGATTTTACGGACCAATTATAAGTATTTTTAATAGACAATGGACACGATCTCTGATAAAAGATATTTTCATTACCACCCAAGCAGCGTTTCGGGATCTGTAAGGTAATGAAACACACACAGTCTCTCTCTCTCTCTCTCTCTCTCTCTCTCTCTCTCTCTCTCTCTCTCTCTCTCTCTCTCTCTCTCTCTCTCTCTCTCTCCCTAGCGTTTGGTGGTCTTCTATACTTTAATGATGGAAAATTTAATCGTAAGAAGCATGTTAATGATCTCTCTCTCTCTCTCTCTCTCTCTCTCTCTCTCTCTCTCTCTCTCTCTCTCTCTCTCTCTCTCTCTCTCTCTCTCTGTGTGTGTGTGTGTGCGTGCGTGTGTGTGTGTGTGTGTGTGTGTGTGTGTGTGTGTGTGTGTGTGTGTGTGTGTGTGTGTGTGTGTGTGTGTGTTCTCCCGTAAGCTGTGTACTAAATCATGAGGTGAAAACAGTGAACCCGGCAACTTTAAAGCCAGAAAGGATAATGACAAGGACGGTGCGGGCAGTGCGTTAGTAAATTTAATAAAGTCCTTCTACCAGGGAGCGGTGTCGCAAAATTAGAAGGAATACAACCTTTGCTTATATGCGTCACGAAAGGCGACGGATGATGTAATGGCAACTTTGCGGATAAAAAATGGAATAAGTTGCATGTTGATAAGAGACAATTGTGTTATCTACGTAAAGGAGCGCTAACTTAGGAGATACCTAAGATTCGCGGCAAGGTTTACGTTAGGTTTCTGGCAAAAATTTTCATTGTCCTGCTATGTACTTGTGGTGGTTTGTAATAACCTTTATGTATTCAACAATTTATATTTATTTTACATTATTCTGCTTGTTCGTATTCATATATTAATAGTAGTGATATTGATCAATCAGTTACTTTGTTGGTTAAAAGTTGTTTATCCAGTATTTACTTATTTACCTATATAAAACGTAACTTTAATGTGGCCACTAGTTCCGAGATGCAATACAGGATAACACTCCCAGCGGCAGGACAGACCATATCCAGGGAACGCTAAGGCAGCATGACACTTCTTTGTACATTCATATATACATTAAAGAATCATAAGCTATCGAGTGACGGAACAGAGCATGACAAGAAAAATTAACTAAGACTGGTTTGCAAGCCACGCCACGGGACATCGGACGGACACCACCCGAGCGACCCCACATCCGTCTGGATCATGCTGGTCATTTGTGGGTTGGTTTTATACATGCTCTCTTATCAGTTGATCATATAGGCTACGTGGCACTGAGGTGATATGAAACAGTCTAACCTCTACTTAGAAGTTTGCAGGGGATTCTTCTTCTTCTTCTTCTTATTATTATTATTATTATTATTATTATTATTATTATTATTATTATTATTATTATTATTACTATTACTATAATCGTTATTATTATTATCATCAGTAATACGTAGTAGTAGTAGTAGTAGTAGTAGTAGCAATTGTTATTGTAGTTGCAGACGTAGAGAGAGAGAGAGAGAGAGAGAGAGAGAGAGAGAGTGTGTGTGTGTGTGTGTGTGTGTGTGTGTGTTTATCGCTTATCGCACGTCCTGGAGTGTGCCGAGGAGCCCCGACACCCGCGCGCCAGCACCATGCCCCTCCCGGAGCTCCCATCAAACTGAATGCTTTATTTATGCAAAGTTCACAGCAAAATGATCCCAACCATGCAACAAAGAAGCAATAAGACCAATGGGATGTTGAGCTTTATTATACGATGTTTTATCACAAGAATACAGCTTTACGACGGTATAGAGGACCATATTCTTAAACGCTTTGTTCACTCATAAATACTATTTTCAGAGTGCATAAAGAGGATTAGTTAGATTCTCATGGAAATTTTTATTTTTTTTTCCCCAGTGCTGGTGCTGATATTTGCTATACTATCACTGGAATCATGAAGACACCTTCGAAAACCCACACGACATTCATGATAGCCTGTTGTAAAAGTAGTCGAGGTAAGATACCAGAGGTTCAAGAATGTGGAGAAGTGAAGCGTATCTAGAATCTAAGGAGAGGCGGCGCGGGTACAGTTCCCCACACCTGGCCGCCGGCATTGCTAGGTGTAGTCGGTACCTACAGAACTTTTTTTTTTTTTTATGCGAGAGCGGCAAGAAAAAACATTAAAAAAAGAACTTGCTGCATACATAATTTTCTTCACCTAACGGTTTGCCTTCAGTAAAAACACTTTTAATTTTGTGCATGACACACCTTAGTAACCTTAGTACCAATAAATAGCTCTTGGCCCTGGTTTGGAACACTAGTGATAAGCACTCGTAAAAAATTATATGTTGTTAATCACTCCTCCCACAGTCTAAAGCGATGCATCTCTCCAACAGTAATCTCGTTATGTACGCCAAATTATTTCAAAGCCTTATAGCTGGGTCTTGTTTACTTGGGTGCAGTGTCGGTGAAGACTTCCATGTGTGTGTGTGTGTGTGTGTGTGTGTGTGTGTGTGTGTGTGTGTGTGTGTGTGACATTCTGGGGGCGCTCATCTTTAGATATATTTCCTATTTAAAGAATAATTTGTGCTACTACAGATCCCTTTTTCTCTCTACCTAACAAGTATTTTTATTGTTATTTTTTATGTAGACCAGATTTGCTCTAAATAGTAAAGATAAATACAAAAAACTTGGAAGTATTTGTTTGCAGACTTACATTAAAAGGCTTTATTAAAAATATATTAACTAATAAACAGTTTTAACGACTTCCGCATAGTGGTGCTTAGGTTTATCACCTGAAATTATGAATCTAAGCTATTTTCCTAAATATTTAAAATGATTATAGTTATTTCGTAGATAAGAATTTCTTACTTCATCACCGATCTATTTTTTATCTTATTTTATTGATTTATTTCATTATCTATTTACTTTTTATTATTTATTTATTTATTTTATTTATTTATTTTTTATTTTTATTTTTTTCTTCTTAACTGTTAGTCCCATCCAGCCACTACTACCACAAATTGTTCAGGTCGCAAGAGGAAATCAGGAAATCAGATTTTTTCGCATACTGGAGATGGAATGCGGTCAGATGAGGTTCCAGCTAAACTCGCCTCAGTAAACACACCAAACACGGAAGTTTCTCGATATCATAAAAGAGGACGGATGTAATTTACTCTTTAATGTGTTCACCGATGTACTTACTTAGCAGCACTAGCAGCTATCACAAGACTACAAAAAAAAATAAAATAAATAAATAGATAAATAATAATAATAATAATAATAATAATAATAATAATAATAATAATAATAATAATAATAATAATAATAATAGTAATAATAATAATAATAATAATAATTATAATAATAATAAGCAATCAAATTAGTTAGATATTATGATA
This sequence comes from Scylla paramamosain, assembly GCF_035594125.1. NCBI lineage: Eukaryota > Metazoa > Arthropoda > Malacostraca > Decapoda > Portunidae > Scylla > Scylla paramamosain. The sequence continues at coordinate 13,421,152 of NC_087152.1, forward strand.
TCAGAGAAAAACGTGATGGTACCATTCAAATAACATGAGCGAAAAAAAATAATAAATGAATAAATCAGTAGTAAGAATATATAGGAGCGAGCTGCTGTGAGGCGACCACCGCAAAAGGCGCGGCACACCACCCAAGAATGTGTCAGACACCTGATTTCAGGAAGTTTACCATAATGATTTGAATCATACTACGAATACGCTAGTCCGTCATGGCTTCCTATAAGTTGCCTGAGCAAAAACGAGTATCTAATACATGTGCTTGACAGATTCGCTAAGCAGTTTCCTCACTTCTCAACAGTATTAACTAAATTTTATTTTCCTGATTATAGGTTTCGTTTCATTTTACTGAAATAACAAATTCGAACAAGTCCAACACAATCTTATTGTGCTTCAAAGGCGACTGTGGCATTTTTTTTTCTTTTTTCTTTCTCTTGATGTTTGGAGTTGCGTACACAGTCCACCACTCTTCCCTTGCCTGATATTCTTGTGAATTACAGCATCGCGCTTTTTGCTGTTATATTTAAATATGGTGTGTTTCTAAATCAAGGATAGGGAATCAATTATCATTATTATTATTATTATTATTATTATTATTATTATTATTATATATATATATATATATATATATATATATATATATATATATATATATATATATATATATATATATATATATATATATATATATATATATATATATATATATATATATATATATATATAACTAGCTCTTCTGCCATAGTAGTGATAGCTTTTGGTGTAGACTTCAATGGCGGTGTTACTATCCGTGCACTGTACACTAGCAATATGTACTGATAGCTGCAATTACGGACACATTATGCTCTCATGTATCCCGAAAGTCCTCTTCATAGTATTTTATCGCTTCACAGTGTTCACACATCTACAGGTTATGATACCACTAAATAAACTGAAAACATAGTGTTCACAACCAGTCATGTTGTTAGCTGTTTTGCCCGTGTGTGTGGGCTCCGCTTTAGCCCAGCGTGACATCACCTTAGCACACTCACGCACACGCTCACGGCCAAGCTCACAAGCAAAGAAAAACTCGAGAGACTGAAGATGTGTCATTACAAACGCAATACCGAGACACATAATCAAATCAGATCTGACACCCGGTATATAAAAGACTGTTTTATAAACCAAGAAGAACCATGCATCTTACTTTCACTCTAACTCTAACCCCAATCTTCACTCAGTTCACACATCACACAGGCGTCCTTCAGCTGCTCAGCTGCGTCACTCTCCTTTCGACTCGCGAGGCTTGGTACTGTTTCAATGGTTCGGTCTCTGATTCAGTCACCTGCTCACTTCTTTGCACTTCACAGAATTCTTACTTTACGTTTTGTGTTTCCTGCGTACTTAGATGTACTTTATGGAATTGTAATGTACCAGGCGGCGTTCCTAGCTTCATAATTCACCATTTAACAGATGCTATCTATTACTACCGCATACTGCACCAACGAAGTGCACCAATTAAGACGAAGTCTGTCAACTACGCCCTAAGAGGCCATTGCTGCTTCGTGATTTTCTTTCTTATCACTGTGTTGTTTTGTCGTATTATGTTACACGTGAATACAATTACAGTATTGAAATCCACGCCTGTCATAAGCCATAAATTATTCTGATTACAAATACGTCAGTGAATGCATGGTCGATATATATATTTGAATTTTGGTATCAAAATTTGTTGTTATGATGAATTAGGTTTACATGACAACTAAAGGCCCAAATTATAAAGAAATTGTGGACAAATAAGCCAGAAAAACACTTAATTATACTGAGAATGTCTTCCGTACATTTTTATACTTATTTCGTTTGATAAAAGGCTGAAGCGAGTACGTTCACACGCCAATAATCTCTTGAGCAGAACTACACTCTGTTAAATCCTCTCATTTCTTGCAATAGACTGGAAATTTGATAGTAATCCTTTTTGTCTTTAACTATGGCAAACATAGCGTATCAATAATGATATTCCTCAAAGCGTCATAAGAGTTTTTGACACTTATTAATATTTTCGTCAGAGATATAATTTTCTACTATTAGTGTGTGTGTGTGTGTGTGTGTGTGTGTGTGTACTGGACCAATGCCATCTTGAATCAGCGCTGCCTAGACTAGTGATTGCCAAATATTACGCCTAGTGACAAAGATCATAATAGCGAGTAAGGTTGAGACTGTTCACATACCACACACGCCAGCCTGCCGCTCAAGGACAGTGACTGCTCGCTCGTCAATGGCAAACTGACTTGGCAGACTGAGAGGGACACGAACCTCACCTTACCAAGTGACAAGCGAAGACTTTACCTGTGTGTGTGTGTGTGTGTGTGTGTGTGTGTTTCAGAGCGTACGTAATGTTTGGACTTTTCTTAACAAATAAGGCACTTTCTTTTTCCCCAGTGATAAAGGAAATTTAGTTAAGCGCTCTCTCTATGCTATTATTATTATTATTATTACTATCATCATCATCATCATCATCATCACCATCATCATCATCATCATCATCATCATCATCATCATCATACTCAAGGCTAAACTATCGCAAATCTCAAAAAAACAAATGTAAGCAGATCAGGAATAAAAATAATAATAATAATCAATAAGAATAAAAATAAATTAAGAAAAAAAAGCTTTGCGTTCGCTCTTCCAACCCGCATTATGGAATTTGATTCAGGAACCATAGGCAGTAGCTGTACACGTAGAGGTAACCAACTAGTAATGTTATTCGTATGTTGCTTGTAGCTCGAAAATTAATTAATTCAATTATAAGAAAAAAAATGATGAATGGATGTAAAAACTAAAATACCTCGTAACTAAGAATTACGTGTTATGTCTTTATTACTGAACACAGATACATGGCAAACTAAATTTCCAACTAATGCTACCATTATCTCTCTTCCAGCTTTCCTAAGACACTCATTTACAGCATTCCAAAAGTGAATGTTATGAGGATCAGAGTATCACGCGTCAAATGTAAATGTTGCTGTAATTAGTTCAACAGAGTGGCTGTGTGGAAAAGTAAATATTGTTCCTAAGACTAAAGTGAAAGGTTCAAGATGGTTTTGTGAATATGAAAGATCCATAATGTACTTAAAAGCATATAATGCATAACCTTTGGAGAAATATGAGGAAAAAAAAACTGAAAATTTATTTTTAACTGAAGACACAGTTGTGAGAGTAAAACTGCGAACCTGAAACAACTAAAACTGAAGTGTCAAAGAAGAAAAAATATTAATAACAGTAAAAAAAAAAAAAAAAAGTGATCAACAAAGGGTGGTGAGGAAAGAAAATACATGTATAAAATAAAATACAGAAGACAAATCAAATGAACCGAAGCAAAGAACGATAAGTGGAAGCAATCCATGAAAGTGGAAGTGATAAGAATCAAACGAATAAACAGCAGATGACAGTAAAAAGAAAAATAAGTAAATAAACCAGGGACAAAGAAAATGTAAAAGTCACATCAGAAGAACCGCAACAAAGAACAACAAATAGAAGCGGTGGAAAACAAACAAACAAACAAACAAACAAACAAACAAACAAACAAACAAACAAACAAAGGACAAGAGATACTGAAAGAAAGAATAAATAAATAATAGTAAACCAGGAACAAGCAAAATACAAGACACACATTATTGAAAAACCGTAACAAAGAAGGATGAATTGAAGCAATGCAAATTAAAACAAGCAAACCAACAGCCAAAAACATCAGATGATACTGAAAAGACCAAGAATAAAGAAAATCAAGAAAACCGTAATAAACAACGACAAAATTATGGAAGTAGTGAAAATGAAAGCAAACAAACAAACAAAAACACAAGCAAACAATCAACA
>NC_087152.1:13430000-13515000 GCF_035594125.1 Scylla paramamosain
TATTCTCATGTTGTAAATTACTGTTTATATTTACTTCTTATTCAGAGATGAATTTACCCTCCTTAAAATATCATTGAGTTTTTACACATAATTCACTGTTGTTAGAAATTTTGTTTATTTATCATTTTATGATTTATATTTTATTGAATGATAAAATAAGACCAGGTCCTCTCATTTTTCATAGAAGATTCCCTCTGTAGATGTTTTCTTTACTTTTTTTTTGTTAACTAAAGTTAGTTTTTCACAAAAGTTCCTTTAGATACCTTCTTTTACATTATTTATTGTATTTTTTTTTTTTTTTTTAGCATGTAGTTGTTGATTTTAATTACTTATTTGATTTATTTGTTCATTCATGTCAGGCACCAAACAACATCCCTATCCACCTGAAGGGAGGACCACTGGACAGAGTGCTGTTTGGGGCAACCTTGGTCTTGTGTGGAGTGGGTCTAGGGACCTGCTTCCAGTTTTTCTATGAGATGTCTTTTCCCAAGAGGAATGACTAATATATATGTATTACAGAATTAAGGTTGATTATTATTGTACATATTTGTGGCTAATTGTTCCCCAGTATCCACCTTTCAAAAGTAATTAAAATGTTGGAAATTTTTATGTATGAAATACTGAGGGGACAATGCTTTGTAGATTAACTTCAATAAATGAACAATAAATTGAAATGTATTTGGCTGATGCACCACTGATCAGTGCACTACATTATCATGAGCTATTGATAAAAGAACATTAACTGGTAAAACAAGCCACTTGAAAGGTATGTATTACACTGATATGAAGTGTTAACTGCTAATCACCAGGTTCCTCACAGACAAAACACACACACACACACAGTCAAACACTTCTCTCAATGTCACCCAAACAAGGTTCCTCTGCTATCATTGCTACTCTCTTTCTCTGTTCCTCGCCCTCTGTGTGTGTGTGTGTGTGTGTGTGTGTGCGTGCACACTCACCTCATACTCCCCTTGTCTTTCTGCCTAACCTCTCTATCTTTATATATATATATATATATATATATATATATATATATATATATATATATATATATATATATATATATATATATATATATATATATATATATATATATATATATATATATATATATATATACACACACACACACACACACACACACACACATCACTTTTTTTTGTCTGCGTCTCTAACACACGCACCTTCCCTAGTTCCATCCATAGACAAGAGAGGGAAAGAGAGAGAAAGAGAAAGAGAGAGAGAGTGTCAGACCCTGGTGCTGCCATCCATCAACCATCCATCCCACCTTGCTGTCCCCTATCCATGTCCCCTTATGAGCAGCCCTCGCCCTTCCCCTCGGCCTTGCAGGTTCTCTTCCTTCACTCTAATACCCCTTTGCTGCTGCCTACCCTCGCCCAACCCTCTCTTCTTTACATCCCCTCCCCTTCCTCCTCACAAACTTATCTCTCTCCCCTCTCCCAACCCTCTGTCTTTCCCTCTCCCTCCATCCCTCTTTCAGTTCCCCTCTTCCACCACCTTTTCTTAGTGTTTGTATGCACGTCTATTTATCCACACATGTATCTTGGTAGGGAAAAGTGTATTTTTCTGCAGAAAGGAGCAATACATGCTGGAGATGATAATGATGCTCTGGAAAAGACCTGTAGTGATGCCACCTCAACATCAATTCACAGATGATCATTGTCTAAACCTCTGAATTAATCTTTATAGGGGAATCAGGAAAATCCTTCCTCTCACCCCTAAGCAATGATTTTACAGATTACAGTTTCCTGTATATTTTTGCATAAAGGTATGAAGAGTACAAACTTAAAACAATGGATGTGGAAAGAGATAGAGCTGTGTTTTATTCCTGTTTTATTTGAATTTTTAAATTAATACAATAAAATTTGTTTACTTTTTTTAGTCTATTATTTCATATGCAAAACTTCACACTGGTGGTGACTCAATACCTCAAGGCCTAAGTCAATGTGATATAATCAGGGATCAGGAGCCTCAAACAAACATCCATGACGACAATAACATCTACTGTACTCGTGACTACTCTTTCTATATGTACATCATTAAAAAACATACTCTGATGACACACTTTACTTTCAAGCTAGACAAACAATACCTAAATTTATCTAAAACTTGAGATGCAGTGTCGGTGCATATTTTGAAAACGACTTTCATTGGTGAAATTCAGGAAGTAGAGAATAAATCAAGTTGCCTGGGGACCCTAAATCTCTGACTGTATCACACCTCTGGAGGGATTGGCTTATGGACTGTTAACATCTGCATGGTCTTAGCACAACTTTACTCTGCTATAAGCTCCTATGAATGTACGGTCATAAATTTTGATTTCTGATTGCATCCCAGAATGTCCAATTACCCCATCGTAAGATTAATAGTGAGAACAAGGTTTTGTCTGTAACCAAGATGCAAGACATGTGATTCCTTGCTTTTGACATCATACATCAATATGGTCATGGGGGAGGGAGGGGAACAGAAAAGAAAGAAATGAAGAGAAATAAGATTATGAATAACCTTCTTTGCATCCCTGTAAGGGACAGGTATTTCCAGCACACTTGAAAAAAAAGAGAAAAGGTATATATATATTAAATATATATATATGTATGTATATATATATATAAAACAGTCCAAACCAGGCAAATGACACCGAACAACTTGGTCAAAAATTTGTACTCTTTCACACAAATTCCAAGTAAAAATTATGCATCCAAGAAGGCTCATGAGAGGAGTGTGACAATGGCTGGCAAACTAAAAACCCAAAATCTGTCATCTGGCAACTGGCATGCATTTCTGGCAGTGGAGATGTGCCAGATCCAACAACAGGCTGAGAAATTAAATGTTTGGAAACTCCATAAAGCTCCTCAGGCCAAGGTAACTTCTGCCTTACATCACCGGATCACAAGATTGCCTCTATTGAAAAGCTCACATTGAAAATCACAACCTATTTTATGTATGAAATGCAGGCAGTTTTACTTCATGAATTGTTTACACATAACTAATAAGGAACTTAATGAAGCTTCCAGTAAATATAACAACAGATAAAAGCTGCAGCCTCCCCTCACAAGTTTCCTGAACAACTACTAACACACAGCTCTCTATTGATTATTTAGATCAATGTAAAGGTAACAGATGCCAAACACACCAACTACATTAAATACTGTGGACATCAGTAATGACCGGCAGCACACAGCCACCACAGCACCTACACTGTACATCAGATTTTTCATAACACATTTCGTCAATTTATCAATAATGAAAAAATAATTTCCATTTTTAGACTGTACAATATGGATCTTCTTAGAAGTGGGTCTTTATAATAGGGGTTCCATTTGTCATGGGACAAGTTACAATATTTAGCATAGAAGGGTATTTCTCAAAGCATCTGAGGGAAGGCTTGGGTCTATACATACAGTATATATCATACTGGAAGGTAAAGTTAAAGAATAAAACATAGGATAACACATGTCAAGGGTTACAGAGCTTATAAAGCCCTCAACCTCTACCACTTCAGTTCATATGTATAAGACAAAGGGAGATGTGTGCATGTGTACCAGAAATTAGTTCAAACATATATTACAAAATGTCTATGAAGCTCACTATTCCTAGACTCAGGAATTCACAGGCATAACAATAAATGTCTTAATGAAGCTCACTAGCCCTGTGCTTAAGAGTTCACAGGCATAGCAGTAGGAACATTTTTTTTTTTTTTAGTCATCTGTTCCTTGCTTTTAGTAAGGAAACTTCAAAATATTTTATTTCTTCAGCTGTCACATGACCTGCTTGTGCTGTGCAATTACTATAAGTTGCCTTGTTACTGTGAAATGATTATCTTGTGAAATTTCATGCTGAGGAGAAGTCAAGTTGATGTTACACAGTACTAATAGATCAACAAAAAACAGTGAATGCTGAAGTGTTCTTATGAGAGTTGATACTGTCTGACGGTCAAAGTGTGAATGCTGAAGAGTTGTGATGGTCAAGAAACAATGCCGCTTCCACCAAATGCATCCATAATGCAACTTCTTTAAAACTAACCAAAAAAATGCCGGCAATAGCAATTATACGTCTGTACAGGCAGGGTAAATCTTGGCTTACTGCTGGCAAGAGCAAAAAAAAAAAAAAAAAAAAAAAAAAAAAAAAAAAAAAAAAAAAAAAAAAAGTTAACAGCATAATCAGAACCATATTTCATGACAAATAACATTTGTTATAGAGATAAATATTAAAAATCAAAGTAATATCAAACACCACATGAAGAAAAATACATCCCCAAGAGCCCAAACACTAAAAACAAACCATGATTGCCATAAACTTGACTTTTATTTTAAGAGATAAAAACTCAGATCTCTTTTAATCTTAACCATAACTTAAAAATCAGATCCAAAGTTATCATTTATTTGAGCACCTTTAAACAAAGAAAACTTTTAATTCTCTTGGTAGGAAGAAAATTCAAATAAGTTGCTTATTGAAGTATAAACAAACAATAAGAAACAATAAACATGCAGATTCCCAATTAATGTCATGGAACTGACACCAAGAGTCTCCACTATGTGTAAGGACTGATAACTTTGGACAGTGAAATAATCTCTTATGATTTGCCTCTCCACTGCAAAGGGAACTAACACAAAGCATCTTATCTGGTAGGAAATACTACCTTCCGAATATCTACCATAAGCAGGTGAAGAAAGCTCCTAAAAATAATTACAGGTCTTCCATTTACATACAATTAATAGGTACTTCTTTACATGTTATACTTAAAAAAATTAATAACAACAATAATAATAATAATAATAATAATAATAATAATAATAATAATAATAATAATAATAATAATAAAAATAATAAAAACATCAACATGGTCCAATGCGCACAAAGTCAGGTTCTCAAATACTAAGTCCACATAAAAAATATGAGGGTAAATTGTAATTAATAAGGGGCAGGGAGAGGAGAGCAGCTGCCGTGTTGAAAGCTGCCTCATCACTTAAGGGATAACTCAACTGCTGTCCCATGGAATCCAACTTCCACACTTTGGCAGGTGCATTAATAAATTCCCAAATAAATTCTAGAATAGTAACTCCTAATTAGTTTACAAATATTCTAAGTACATAGGAGTGCATAAATTTCTTTTACAAAATTTACATATTATGGGTGTTTAAACACCTCAAGAGTTGACAAGAATATTTCCCCTATTTAGTGCAGCCAAAGAGACACCTAGAAATGGCTTGGAATGTGATTAGGGTCAGACAGTGGACGATGACACGTACCTAGTGCTGGGCCCGCCACCTGGCTAGTAGCAACAACAGAGAGAACCTCTAGTGGTCACAGCTATGGGGAGATCATGGCACAACATTATCTACAGCTTGCATCATTCAGCACCACACACAGCCCAGCCAGGCATTGGCCTAGCGAGCTGTGTGTCACTGGGCCAAGCACCATCTCTGTGTAAGTATGAGTTGTGTGGTGGTGAGGAGTCAAGACACAGGGAGGTGCCTGTGCTGCCGGCATCAATGTGCTACAGGGGGATCAGGTTGGGCTGGGGCCTCACACCACCTCTGCCAAGAGTCCAAACATGGGGAGATAGTGGGTGCCTGGGGGCAAGTGGGCTGCATGAGCCACGGGTGTCCCGTGGGAGCCGGCCACTGTGTGGGTCACCCCATGAGGCGGTGGCTGTTGATGGGCATTACTGCTTGCTACCACAGTGGGTGTGGGCAAAGAGACTGTGGCTGTCTGGACCACAGCTGGAGCAGCCTGGGGTGCTGCCACACTGGACACTCCAATTTGAATGGAGTGACTGGGCTGGGAGCTGGACTGACCAGATCCTGGAGCATTCACCTTAATGTGGGAGCGCATGTGCTTGGTCAGGTGCTCACGGCGGGAGAAGGCCTTCCCGCATGTGCCACAAGCATGGGGTTTCTCCCCAGAGTGGGTCAGCACATGGCGCCGCAGGTGCTCATTGCGAATGAAGGACTTGCCACATACCCCACACTGGTAGGGCCGTGGCACAGGCTCACCATTGTGGTTGAGGCCTCTGGTAGAACCACTAGAGCTGCTTCCCCCACCATGGCCTCCACTGGCCTGCCCAGAATGGTGACTGGTGGAGGTGGTAACCACTGAGGTGGGAACAGCACTACCACTACCACTTGGGGGGTTGATGGTCACCAGACGCCCACTCTGATCGGTGGTCTGCAGCAGAAGGGTTGTGGCCAGGCCTGTCAACGTCACAAAGATTACGGTCTTAGTGTGGTTGGGTGCTGAAGATCATAATTAGTGACCAAGTAATGGTGACTCAATCACTTCTTATCAGTACATCATTATTATATGATGAATTAAAGATTTTCTTTAGTTTATACATATAAATATATTGGTAAGCAAAATATGGTTTAAAACCAGTCATAAAACCAGTCATAAAGAAGTGTCAATAATATTCCAGAACTTATGAAAATTTTTACTGTAACTAGGAAAAAACATTTCCCACTCCCCCAAAAAATTCCCATGTAAAAAAAAAAAAAAAAAAAAAAAAAAAAAAAAAAAAAAAAAAGTTGCAAATACTTCATAATTCCAAGGTTCTCATTATACCTTGCATAATACTAACACCCTAAAGATGTGGTACTCAGAAATATTGCCAACATTATATATCAATTTTATAACTATGCAACAACATCATTTGAGTGAAGTTTATGATCTACAACATCAGTTAGCTACAAGTCATGCCATCACAATACATCTTATTGTCTACTGTCATCTAGGAGAACTACAGTGAGAAATTTAGTCATGCATAGATTTGATAAAATAGTAAACAATAACAGAAATAATAATAATAATGAAAAGACCTCAAAATGTTAGCCAGTCAATCAATACTCTGGACACTGAAGAGCATCACCATTCATCATGCAAATTGTTCTCACCAGAGACAGGAAAGGTCTCAGATCTTCCTCACTTAAATGAAGCAAATTTCACACTTAATTAAGGTTGATTCACTATTAAAAATTAGCAAGACATTGATATTGTGCACTTCAGAATCCCAGTAGGCAATTCTACATATTTTTTTTTTTTTTTTTTAGTAAATTTAACACCATACATATCTTGTATTTAAAGAACATGAAAATCAAACACAAAACAACACTAGCTTTTTAACTGAGGTTTCTGTCTAACAGTGTCTTAAATTTCACACTAAGGTTAGCTGAGAAGGGTTGTGAATATGGGGACAGTGACAACTACAGTAACTGATTTACTTTACTGTGATCTTGGTACTATTAAAGTAACAAACTTGCCATTTGATATATTTACTGAGCTCAGAACTTTCTAAGACAATAAATAAATAAATAAATAAATAAATAAATAAATAAATAAATAAAATAAATAAATAAATAAGTGAAAAAATAAAATTAAAAAATGAACAAAAATAATATATAAATCAACAAATAAATAAATAAATAAATGAATAAATAAAAAATAAATAAATAATCTTTTATAAAATCTAGTAGTAATCATCATTTCATTACTTTAGAATAGGGCTCTGCCAGCCTATCTATCTATATTCAATCCCTTGGTCTAAGAAGCAAGATATATAGTGATTGCTTGAGTCTAAATGAACAATTCCAGACAAGTCATCACAGGCAACGGTTAAGTATGGGGAGGGTTCAAGAATGGGATATATTCTTATGAAATACACAATTAGTGCTGCTAGCAGGACAATCCAGGACACATAAAAGAATAATCCCCTGTCCACACCAGCAGCAACACTGGACAGATATGTAATGTCAAAAGATTAAGTACATCAATAAATAGTGTACAAACACTAAAAATGTTTACCACATCTTCCTTACCTTCTACACTCTACATGTCTCACTTCTATGACAACAGATCTTAACATTCTTTGCAATGATAAAGGAAACATTTCACTATTCATATTTAACTTTTTTTCTTGGAACAGAAAAATGTATGAAAAAAAAAAGTAAAAAATAATTGTCTATGATATTGAACCAGTCCTTTAGCATTGCTGGTCTAGACAACAAAAAACATCATGAAGACTCTTAGTCATCAATGCTATAAAACTAGCAGTCATCATTGCCTCTCCCAATTTATGTTCTGGAGGCTGAGTGTAATGACTAAGAGTCTTGAGGGGACATACCTGCACTCTCCTGGTCAGATGCGCTCCACACACTTTTAAGTGCCGTGACATTTCCATGTGTTAGTTGGATTAGTTGAAGGGCTACAATGCATGAAAATTACTGGAAGTGGTTAGCTGAAGGACTAAAATACATGAGAATTACTTGAGTGAAAGATGATGTTACAGAGCTACAGAAGCTATCATCTACACTACTCCCTCATAAATGCCTTATACTTTACCACTAATTTTATTTGAGCTATCACATAGACTCAAGTCTAGGCCAATATGTGATGGTCATGTGATGGATGAGATGGTGGTGATGAGGGTGATGCCTGGTGAGGGTTATCGTGAGTTGTAGTGAGGGGAGTGGTACCTGGTGTGTGGTGAGCAGCCAAACGGTGGTGGGGCTGCGGGTGCTTGATAGTGGTGTGGGTGGGTGGTAGCAGCTGTGGTACAGCTGCATGCAGCAGGCTGGAGGGTATCTGGGCAGCTCCGCTAAGAGAGGTGATGGCTGCAGTGGAGGCTGACCCCAGCTGTGGCTGCGAGGGGTTGGGTGAGTCCGCAGGTGATGTCATGTACTCATACTCACCTGGTGTGTGAGGATGGCCGCTGGGTGGCGGGCTGTGGGAGCCCGGAGGCTTGGTGTGGCTCAGAAGATGTTTGGTCAGATGCTCCCGCCGTGAAAATGTCTTGTTACAGGTGGGGCAGTGGTAAGGCTTCTCCCCAGAGTGGGTGAAGGAGTGACGTCGCACATGCTCATTGCGCGTGAACCCCTTGCCACATACAGCACACTGGTAGGGCCGTGTAGGCAGGTGAATTCTGCGGTGGCGGTCCAGGTGAGCCTTCCTCTTGAAGGTGACCCCACAATCATCGCACCTGTACGGCTTGTCCACACTGTGCTGGTCCACCATGTGTTCCTCAAACTGCAGTGACTTCTGCATGTCTAAGCCACAAATCCAACAAACAAAGGATGCCCCTGAAGTGTCGACCCCTGGCCTGGCTATGATGGTACCCGGAGGTGGCAGGGTACTCTGCCCAGACTCGCGCCGCCGGTCTCCCTGCTTGCTGTAGCCCCCGCTGCTGGAACCCTGCTTCACCACCACTGGTGACGTGGCCGACCCACCTTGGGCAGGAGGAGTTTGGGCAGAGTTGGATCCACCCGAACTGTAACCGTTGGATGCCACCCGTACCCCCTCCTGAGGGTTGGGCACGTACAGGAAGTGGTTGCGCACCAGGTCGGGGTTGATATTGCGCACCAGGTCTGGGTTGGTGAGAAGATTGAAGGCATCAATGTGCTGTGGTACTGACCGCTGGGAAAAATAATGCAACACCTCGTTGACACTGTTGAAGTGTAACTGAACGATACTGTTCTTGTCCTTGTCGCCAGTGTTGATCCCAGGTATCCCCCCCCTAATCTCAACCTTAATGAGTGGTTCAAAGTCTGTGGTATCAGTACCCTTCTCGACGCGACTCTCATGCGACGCCACGGATGACACCCTGGGCGGGGGCGTGAAGGCTCCCTGAGAGTCATCCTTGGTCAGCTCCTGCACCTTGCCCTCCCCTGGCAGCCCCGCCCCACCATCACCCTCATGCATGCCGCCCTGTGGTTGTGGCTGCTGCTGTTGTGGTGGAGGCGGTGGCTGCTGTTGTTGTTGTTGTTGCTGTTGGCTCACTGTGGGGGTGACACTCACAGCATGAGCCTGGTAGGTCACCTGACCACCCATGGCAGCCACCGCAGCTGCCTGGGTCGCAGGTATGCCCCGACCATTGTCGATCATGTTCATTGTGAAGTCCATGGCTGGCACCTTTATGCCTACACACCTGCAATAGAGGGAGGGTGTCAGGCCCACCCAGACAATGCCACTAGAGAGCACTGGGGGCCAGCGCTTGCACCAACACCTCACCTCCACCACTGATCCCTAGCCGTCTCTCTAGGTTAGTGTAGCACTGAGGTAGCTGCCCCTCTGTTTGATGCTCCCTTCCCCTTGTCCTTTCCTCCTCCTCTCCCTAGTTCATATCTAGCCGCCCACCCTCTCTGTTTCCCTCCCGCCCTCGTTAGCTTCAACAGCATCGACGCGATATCACATTGCCTTTCCCAGCGGTCAGTGTCACAGCAAAATGGAAGCCATGCTAGTAGCATAGCATAATACTGAAGAAACAAATTTCTTTCCTTCTTGTCTGGAATAAAAAAACAAAAGAATTTATGCAAATAGTATATAAGCTGGAAAAAAAGAAAAAAAAAAGCAGCCATGCACATATGGATGATTTAAAAATTTCATACATGCACAATACTAAATACAAGTCCATGCAAATATCCTACACTTAAGATTAACAACATGCCAATAGGAACTCATGGAAGTGAAAAAAACACAAGGGCCAACAAACTTATTCAATGATATGAGTAAAATGATCAAGTCATTTTTAACAGTTAAATGAGCTAATCATTAATCTATTCAGGTGATATAATACTCAGCAAGATGGCCCACTAAGGCATTAATTTAACAACACACATCAAATGCACTTGAACAAGTCTTGGGGAAGCACCTGTTCTAGGATGGGATGGAGTGGGGTGGGATAGGGTGGGGCAGGCCATGTAAATGTGTGTAAGGGCCTGGCTGCCAGGTGCTGTGACCCCCACGTCTACCCACCAACTGGGACAGGAGAAACAACTTCCTGGACACAGTAATTCTTTCCTAGACTGAAACTTTTAGAAAGATTTGGTTGGAAGAAGACAAGAGAGGGCTAAAAGAATCTCTATACAATGTACAATACTGTGACTCCTCTCATCTTCTGTTTGAGAGAGAGAGAGAGAGAGAGAGAGAGAGAGAGAGAGAGAGAGAGAGAGAGAGAGAGAGAGAGAGAGAGAGAGAGAGAGAGAGAGAGAGAGAGAGAGAGAGAGAGAGAGAGAGAGAGAGAGAGAGAGAGAGAGAGAGAGAGAGAGAGAGAGAGAGAGAGAGAGAGAGAGAGAGAGAGAGAGAGAGAGAGAGAGAGAGAGAGAGAGATGCATAAAAAAAAAGGGGGGGGAGGGAAAGAAGTGTAAAGTACATACATATATACCTGGCACTCTTAAGAAAAGGAACAACACACCACAGCCAGCCCCAAGAAGTGAGGCAGCCAGTCAGCTAGCAGTGTTGCCAGCCCTGCAGCACTTGGTGGTTCCTGGACACCTTCATAATCTCTCACATCCAGACTTGAAATATAAAAGCAAAGCAGAGGGTGAGGGTGAGGGGAAGGAGGGAGGGGAGACTGAGAGAGGAAAGAGGGGAGTGAAGAGAAAAGTTGGGGAGGTGAAGGGGAAGGTTGAGTAGGAGGGGGGACACAAGAGGGGACTGAAGGCAAAAGTTGGGGAGGATAGGGGAAGGAAGCTTGAGGAGGGAGAGGGGAAGAAATATTGAGGAAAGGGGAGAAACACAGGGAGAGGAGAGGGAGAGGCGAGGAAGGAAGAGATCATTAGGGAGATAGGGTAAGGGGACGGTAAGAAGGGAGAGGGCTGGAGTCGCATTAAGGGAGAGCGAGGGAGAGGAAGAAGGGCAAGGAGAGGAGCGCTGCATGGCAAGGGAGCAGGAATAAATGGATAATGGAAAGAAAATAGTAGCAACAGAGGGGGAAGAGATTTAAGAAAACGAGGATGGGGTTAGTGTGTGTGTAAGAAGGGTGGTGAGGGAGGAGAGGAAGAAGAAAGAAAAAAGGAAAGTAAAAAAAAAAAGACAGAGAAGGGGAAGCAAGCTAAATAATGAACAGGAAACTTTAAAAGGAAGAACACAAAAGGAAGAAACTCCAAGAGCAAAATGAGATGAGAAGAGAAAAAAAAGAAAAAGAAAAAAGAGCCAAAGAAAAAAGAAAATAAAGAAAAGAAAAAAACACAGAAATAAGGTCAGATGAAGAACGGCATTGACGGACAGAGAAGGGAAGGTGAAGGGAGCGATACAAAGGGGGAAGGAGAAGCGAGGATACAACGTTGAAGTAAAAAGGATGGAAGTGAGATGGGAATGCGGGAATGATAGAGGGACAGACAAGATTTTGGGTACAGAAGGGGATATGAGGGTTGCACCTGTGAGAAGAGAAGCAGCAGGAGGAGGAGGAGAACCAAGGGAAAGATATAAGGAGAGAGCCAATGGGAAAGAGAGAGAGAGAGAGGAGAGAGGAGAGAGAGAGAGAGAGAGAGAGAGAGAGAGAGAGAGAGAGAGAGAGAGAGAGAGAGAGAGAGAGAGAGAGAGAGAGAGAGAGAGAGAGAGAGAGAGAGAGAGGGAGGGAGGGAGGGTTTGTATGTCCATGGGAGGGAGACAGAGGGAGAGAGGGAAGGAAGGAGGGTGAGAGAAGGGGAGCAAGGAGGATGAGGAAAAGGGGGAGAGAGGAGGGTTAGGGGACTGAATAGCTGAGAGTAGAGAAGGGTTAAGTTATAATTGGGTAGGAGGGGAGGGGTGAGGGTGTGCTGGAGGGTGAAGGAGGGAAGGCAAGGCAAGTGGATGGGTGATGGAGGGAGGTGGTGGTATGGGGGGGTAAGGGAAGAAGAGGGGTAAACTGAACTAGGAGGGGAGAGGGATAAATTAATCTGGGAGGGGAAGGGGAGAGCTGGGGTGACAAAGGAGGGAGAGGGAGAGGGAAGACCAGGGTGAGAGTAATCAAGGGGGGAGGAGAAGCAAGGGAGGGTGAAGGAGTGGGACCTAGGAAAAATGAGGGAGAGATTAGATGCCAGACCAGCCAAAGTAAGGAAGTCTAGGGTGAAATACAGAGAGAGAGAGAGAGAGAGAGAGAGAGAGAGAGAGAGAGAGAGAGAGAGAGAGAGAGAGAGAGAGAGAGAGAGAGAGAGAGAGAGAGAGAGAGAGAGAGAGAGAGAGAGAGAGAGAGAGAGAGAGAGAGAGAGAGAGAGAGAAACACAGGAGGAGGAGGATACCTGAGTGAGAGAGAAGGATTTGGAGGGGTGCTCTGCCAGGAGTGAAAAATAGCAAGGGGCTGGAGGAAAGCCTGGAAACAATTATAAGAAAAGAGAGGAAGGGGAGGAGAGAAGGAGGAGGGCTGTGAAAGAAGGGGATGAGGGAGGGAGAAGCACAGAGAGGTGGGGCCAGAAATGCAAGGTTGGCAGGGGTGAGGGTGAATGATGACAAGGGGGAGTGAGGAGAAATGAGATGGGAGAATGCTCAAAAAGGTGGGGGGTGAGGTGTTAGACAGGAAGGAGGGATGGGGAAAGAGATAAAAGGTGAGAGAAAGACAGAGAAGGGGGAGGAGGGAGGGAAAGTGAATAATTACCATGGGTCACCCAGTTGCACAAACTTAAGAAAAAAACGGGGACCCTTTATCAATAGTTTCCACGGTACAAATCACTTAAGCTGTCGGTCTCACCAGGGCCACCTCGCACCCCCACCCACTTCAAGTGCGAATCATTTCTACATGGAGGTGTAGTGAGTAGTGACTGTAGCTTGGCAGGGGGGTGGGGGCAATCAATACTGGCCTGGCTGTCACTGTGAGTCACCACACCAATAATCAACTCATCATACCAACTTTATGTCAAATGCTTTCTTTTGAACCTTTGCTAGCTTTTCAGGAAAAAACTGGCCCTCAATTTCAGTTTCTGAGTTAAAAATGCGGCAATGAGTGCAGGACACGTGGTGGAGCCATGTCATGAGAAAATCGAGGTGGTCTTCCCTTACTTGCCCAGACTTGTTCAGTGCAAGTAATGTGCATCATCACTACTTATGCCTTGCTGAGCTGGAGCTTGCACATTCACACAACATACACACACAAACACACAACAAAGGGAATTAAAACAACTCAATGAAACTTTATTATAAAAAAATAAATAAATAAAAAAAAAATTTTAAATTAAAAAAAAAGGTCAATGATAAAACACATTCTGAAAGAGCTGCTGCTGGTGGATGAGGAAAACAAATGCTTCAGCTGCAACATTGTAGTCACATCCAAAGACAGAGGCTGGAGGAAGAGTGTGGAGGAGAGACAAGCCCAAGCCAAGGAGTGGTCCCATGCAACTTAATGAATAAAAATGTTAAGCTTTAGACCCTCAACTCTAATAGTAATGCTAGCTTACTTGGGGTTATTTTCTTTATCAAGATGCTGACAATCATGAGGTTGTGACGAGTGGAAAGTAAAATATATGAATAAATAAATTAAATGAAAGAATGAAAGAATGAATGAATGAATGAATGAATGAATGAATGAGCAAGTCAACAAATAAAACAACAAATAATGAAATAAACGTAGTAATCTATTAATTCTCAAGGTGAGGGTAGAACAATGTATTTGATGTAAGAATGTGGGTGGGTGGTGATGGAATCAGTTATCATTTTGCACACTCTCCTAGATTATCAGGCATCGTCATTCTCCAAGGCTGGGAAACTGACAGGCTCGGACAGATATGGTGGTGAGTTAATCGAGGAGGTTAATGTGTATCATCCAGCTATGATCGTTAGACAAGGAGAGAGCATCTACGAGTGTGTGTTATGCTCAGAGGCCTTGGGAGAGGAGCCAGCGCCCGCCCTTCCACTAGCTACAGCAGGAGAACAAATCGCTCTCAGGACACACACCTTGGAACGACTTTTGATAGTGGTCGAGGGAATGTTTCACCGACGAATCCATAAAGGGGTTTGCTATAGGCCAATTGGTGGCTGGTAGTTCTGTTGAAGTAAAAAAGTAATAATGCAATTTTGGATTTTTGAAGTTTTGCCTCTATGGTCATCATCAATTTCAGACAGACCACAGTCCATAATTTTTCACCCTATCTAACCTCAACTTCAATTGGTTAGAAATGGGTGATAATTATGTCTGAGTCCTGACTGTCTTTTCCTCACACAGGAGGGAACTTCCAGCCACTGAGAAGAAACTCAGCTCACAAGGGTAACACAGGGAGGGTCTTTAGTGCTAACATAAAATTAGCTGGTCCTCCTGCAGCTACTCACACCGGCACTTCTAAGCTAATATCTGTATTTTTATCAGTATGAGATGATAACTAAACAAAACTCATATAACAAGAAAAGAAACACAGGAATACACATGACATCAAACTTTATAAGCAAACATACAGGCAAATAAGAAACAAAAATGTTCTAACAGGACTGGGACTGGAAATGAACACTGTGACAAGTGTCTGGCAGGACTAACACTGGGCCATGGGATGTGTGGATGCCACCCGCCAGTGATGGAGGCCATGTTGGGGTTGGGGAGTGGGTAAGAGTGGACCCAGCAGAAAGAAACACAGGCCACCACCACCACCAAGGCGGGATCCAGCAGGAATGGATGTGCATGAACACAAAATGAACACTTAAAGATAGTACAAGTAGCCACACCAAAAGCTTTTCTTTAAAATAAATAAAGACGTAAATACCTAATAAAAGAAAATAAACTGGGGAGGGACAACTGACACATTCATCACTCAAGGGATCGGGCCGTGGAAGCGTGAAAAGTTTCTGGAGCATTATGCCATGTCTCATTAGCACAGCTTGAGTGGTGCAGTGAAGAAAAATAACAATAAAGAAATAAATATATAAATAAAATAAATACCCTAACTGCTAAATTACTTGAGTGAGGGCTCTTTCTGATAATTTGTTAGGTTGATATTTACCACATTTTCTAATTCCTGTTGTTATGTCATCCTTAGTTAAGTCTATTACCCGCTATGAGAGGTTGTGAGATGGGAGGATTTCAGTAACTGCTCCTAAGGGTGCACCTATCCATATCAGTTGTCACACTTAGTGACAATAAATTTAGAAATGCACATAGGTATCATCACATGGCAAACCATCCAGAATGTTACCTTGGCCTGGAGAAAAAAAAAAAAAAAAAAAAAAAATCCTGGTATCCCTAGATGCGGCCTGCATATCACCTACTAGGATTTTATTGCTAATTTTCTTTGATTAAGTCACAGATATATTATATGCCTTCCTACTATTCCTTAAAAATTTACAGTCTATTACAACTGTCTCAGGCTGTGGTCTTAAGCATGAGACACCATGACACAGGGAACAATAAATGATTTAGCTTCTTGAAGAATTTAAGTTCTTATAAAGATGCAAGCCAATGCACCATTATTAATTCATGGTAAAAGGATACAATTAATGTAACCCAAACTTCAACTTCATCTCACAGTTAGTGCAACAACCCCTCACCATCCTTTGCCCAATTTGATCCTTGGATACAGGTAATCCAGGAAAATTTCAACATGGCAGTTTTACATGAAATGCAAGATCCTGCTATCCCATACTAAAAAGTTTATCTTAAGCTCTGATTCCATGTGCATCTTTCCTGAGAGCAGTTAAACTTTAATGAACCTCCTGGGCATTTTAATTTTCAAGTGTCTTGACAGCACAATAACTGACTGACCTATTTTTTTATAACACAGTTATGACTTTTGAAGGCTGGAAATGGACAGAACAAGATTCACCAGTGATATGTTTAGTTCATCTACTCAAATATACTTAGTCAATGTTAAGACAGGGAGGAGCCCATACTCTAGGTGTAGATTATGATATTTCAGTTGACCTACTTTAAAGATAAAATGCATGGTGATTCCATATAACTAGTAATAATGAGCAATTCTGTAGTACTGAGGGGGACCTGAACAAGAATTACAAGGAGAGAGTGAGGATGGGTGTGGACTGTGACTGAAGCTACATCTGCCCCTCTATGTAACAAGTAGAGATAAGATGTAACTTCAGAGAGACTGATAATAATAAATTAACTAAGAAACAGAGCATCGACATCTGACCACAAGTCACCTCCTATCTCTAAAACAAGCCTAACAAAATTCTATAATTAGGTACGATCAAATCGCAAACACATCAGAGCTTCTAACAGACTGACGGCTGCCTGTGTTTGCAATTACACCTTCACGCAACTGTGTCACACGCTGGCACTTTGTGGAGTTATACCTAGGCAGGATAATTTTGAAAATAATAATCCTAAATAACCAAACACAGGCACACGCACTCACACATACACACACACACACCCTAGAGCCACTTGACTTCACGCTAGAAATTGCACTCCAAGCTCTTCTCCAGTCAGAATACGGATCCAGTCGGTACCTGAGGGAAGAATGTTTTAGACAAGATCTACCTTTGCCTGGGGTACGGCTGTCGTCACTCTGATCCTCTACCATCTGCACCGCTGGCCGTCCGGCTGATGAGGGTAGGACCAGTTGTTCACCCTCCACACACTGCACTTGCAATATTAACTCACACCTGCTCCCGCACTAGTCCTCAAATCAACAGACTTTTGCAAGTTTGAACGCAACTGCAGACTCAGAGGGCACTCACTTGCCTCTGTTGCTTCCGGACAGTTTGTTATTTCTTCTAGTATGAGCAAGTTCAATTTAACTTACACTGGGCAAAATACAAAAAAAAAAAGCTACACAATTTGTACTATGACCATGTACTAGGAACAAAATTATTGCGCTTAAAGAAATCTTATTAAAACTTGCATATCGCGTTTATAGGTGTGGAAAATTAGGTGGAAAACCACGCCAGCGAACGATTACTTCCACGATGCCTGTGTAGAGTTCAAACTGATGACAGAGGAAGGTGGTGAGGGAGTCCCAGCGGCGTGCACTGAGCCCCAGTCCCGGTAGTGAGGGAGTGTGTGTGCGTCCGGGGGAGGCAGGGTGTCTTGTGTGGGTCAAACTGAGCGGCGGGAGCGCGACGGAGGTAACATGTGGGGGGGATTTAACGGGAAGTGACTACGGCGGGGCCCGGGTCGCCATGTCCCCCTCTAGTTGCTGCGTAACTACGACTATCACCCGCGCACCGCCTCGTCCTCCTCCCTCCACTCTATTTCTCAGCTACGGTTGGGTGTAGGGAGGTGAGCATGGCGAGGGACTAGGGTAGGGGGTGTGAGGGGCGGGCAGGAGCCACGGGGCCTCTGGTTCTCCCGCGGCAAAACAAAAACCCCCACCTCGACCCTCCCAAATGGGCGCCCAGGACCCCGCAACCCCCAGCCCCTCAGTACAACTTCAAATTTCTCTCATTATTCCACTTCTAAGCATGCACCGAGCTGCCAGCGTGGCCCAGTAACTTACCTTTACAACGCCGTCACCTCTCTCAGCAAATCTGGGGGAAATCAAGGGCAATTTTGCGCATTTTAGGATATTCCGCGAAAAACAAAGCGGCCACCAGTGCTCCCCCTGATGCGATTTTGTCCGGGAGGAACACGGAACGAACCAGGCGCGCCCTTTGAACTTTTTTATTTCATTTAAATTCAACTGACACTGTGGCTATAATTATGTAGAACGCACATTAAAAAATTATCGTGATTTCGTTATGCTAAATTTAAGTGAATTCATACGTTACCTTTAAGATGTAAGAATTTTAACCGTTAAGTATGTTGTGACTATTATACAACATAAATAAATTATAAGCATGTATATGTAATTCCAAAGGCTTGTAATTATTAGGTATTAGGTATGTATTAAATTATTTGTGTGATATCAATTAGGGTGTATTGAGTTTGATGTAGGAAAAAAGTAGAACGTCAGTCGAACAACGTTCTAACTGATTTGTTTGAGTGCCAATTCCTCATGAGGAACAGAAAATTAATTTGAGACTATTTGATAAAAGTAATAGTCTTATAGTTTGACATGAAATTCCAAAGAAAAAATATTTTGCTACGAATCAACGGGACATTATATTTTGATAAAGCGCTTATTTAGCAATATTCAGGCTTATCCTTTTTATTCAACAAATTATTATAACCTTATTTTTTAAATATGATGTGATATAGACATAATGATATCATATTTCAGTAAATGACCTGATAAATTCTTGCAGACAAAGATATAAACAAATATTTTGCTACTTACATTTTTCATACTAATGTCTTGGAAGCACAAAGTAGTTCCTAATTATGTATATGAAGAATGTAAGACATACATTATAAGAATACCATTGACACATACTGTCGTACTCTTTATTACATTTTATTCCACTAAATATGTGTTTTGATGATATTTAAGACAAAATGAGAAAAGGTGTTGGAAGGCGTTATAAGGTCGCGGAGGGATCGCGGTTCGTTCCCGTTCCTCTGTCCATTGTCCAGGTTGTTCCACCGGCAAGATGGGTTTTGGTGAATATCCTCCCGAGTATAACGCCAAGATTCATGGGCCCTATGACCCTGCTAGATATTATGGCAAGGGTGAGTACACCAGGCTGACACGCAGCTGGATGCATCAGCTCCAGTAATTGTGTGTTAAGCAAGGAAATTATTCTTTCGTCTGCTTTGCCGATCAGCTGACTGAGCAGGCTCTCCAGGCACAACAAATGTTGTCTGACAACTCTTTATGTATAATATCTGACAGTCGTGCACACACTACTGATGCAGCTCACTGTGTATATTTTTTTAGTCAGTGGTCATGTATGTATTTTTTTTCCGTGGTGTAAAGAGATCACCGTTGGCATTGGGTGGCAAGGGTGCACAAAGTTTGGTATTATTATACATATTTACCCGTCTCACGGCAAGAAAGAAAAAAAAAATTGTTCTCAGGGAAGTACTTGAGTCACATATAACACTGTGGTGTGTATCTTTACCGTCACAAATTTCTCGTTCCTGAGATATTAATTTATATCAAATTTGCCATTAAGGTAGGTTAGGTTCAGTTCGTTAGATTTAATTAATGTTTTTTTTTTATGAATTTTTGCTTGTATACATGTGGGTGGAGGGTATAAAGAAAAAGAGATGCAACGAAAACAGTTACTATATTCATTCAAAGCACATTAAAATCTACCGAAAAAATGTACTTGGCTCGAATTTATTAGACAGGTGAAAATAATATAAATTTGGTATAAACTTGGTATAACTTGGTACATTACGTACCAATACCAAGTTACTTAAAAAAATATTTTACGGCAATATTGAGCTTATTTATCCCATAGCAACTTGGTAGAAACTTTTCTATTTACTGATTATTATAATATGAAGGACATGTATTACTTAATACTTTGCTCACTGGATTTTATTATTTACATTGCTGTCTGTATATGTGTAAGTGTTGTTTGTGTTTGGGTGTGCGTATGTAAGAGAGAGAATATTTATTTGTATTGTAATGTTTAATGGCATTATGATAATTATGGAGGCTTTGTAAAGCTCTATTCCTTGGTGGAATGAAGCCTGAATACCTAATAAACTATATTTACAAATTTATATCATAGTGTAGAATAAGTCTGGTACTGTACAATAGTAATACAAAGAATAAAGATCAAGAACAGTGAATAGGAAAACTTTTCATGTCACCAAGTTCATGTCACCAAGCTCACTAGGTTTATACAAATAATGTAGACATGACATTTGCATATGTATAAAGAATTAAGTTACGATAATATTTTATATCAGTAATGTTGTCTTACTTTATTTTGGAAATTGGTTATCAATCTGACCATAGAATTTGAGTTCTGCTGGCTACTTTTCAAATGCACATTGTAATTGCTCAGTACATCCCATATATTTTCAAATGCACATTGTAATTGCTCAGTACATCCCATCTGTTCCTGCATTGTGCCTGGTATAGTTCTACTAAATGCTACTACTCCAATATGACTACAAACCTAATCTCCTCACTGTTAATGGGAGGGGCTCCATCCCAGTTCAACCTCTGTACAAGGTTATTAATCCCATCCTAACCTAATCTAGCCTCTTGTCCAGCAGGGGATAACAACTGCGGGTGAAGTCATCACAGTCATGCTCAAGCAGTCAGCGTGTGCCAGACAAAGAACCATTCCATATATTTTTCCCCTGACCAAGCATAATTGCTATATACAGCTTCTAAATCCATTCTGTTAAACATTATAATTGAGGGGATACTATTACCTAACCCAGAAATATAGTTTCGTGTACTAGAATGAGATGGGTGTGACATTCTAATATTATCAGGAGGTGAACATATGCCAGGAAGAGAGAAGTAACAGGTAATTTATGCAGATGGATTGATACTAGTCCATTAACATAGCTGCAGTTTCTAATATAGAAATATTTTTTATGAGCATTAACTAAGAACAACTCACTTCTTATGGAAAATCTTGATAACCTCCACACATTGTCTGCTTGATGGTTATGAGGTTACTAAGTGGCTTTAAATTTAGTTCTGAAATTCTTCTAAATTTATTTTTATGCTCTGCATACAATTATTCCATTACTCAAGGCTGCAACTTTTTAGTTCTGTTGAAATATAATAATGATGTTAAGCATGGTGGGAATAACTTCACTTTTCCAGGCTTCTGGAATGAATTGACACAAATATGTAGGTATAATATTTGTACCCTCATAAACTACCTATATGGTATTTATCCCTGATGAATATATTTGCCACAAATTAAAATTTTCACAACAGTCATGTCAATCCTTCATGAATTACAAAAATCTTGATGAAGAGTTGTTGGATTCATCCATTTGTATTTGTATAGCAGATTTTTTTATATAATAATTGCATAATGTATGGAAAATTTTAAGAAAAACCTACATGTTAAGACTGTGCATAATTCAAAGGTAATCATTATTAGACACTGTACAGAATTATCCTGCAGACATTACTTGACTGGACTGGGCGGAAAATGTTGATAAATAAAAAATTATTGTATGAAATAATACAGAAATATCAAAGATTTCACCATGTGTATCTGCAGCTGTTCTGAGGTCAAATCCATTTGCTAGCAGCTTTTCATCTTACATTCAGAGGCTAGGATGATGAGATTGGATTAGGTTGGATTGTACATAATGGTTTCATCAATGTTTTAGGCAGCCACACAAGTTGCAGTGAAGAATCGAAACTGTTCATAACATCAGTTTTTTTTTAGTACAGCCTTACTTGTTTTACATGGAGGCATCATGAAAAGTGGGGCAGGGATTGTGCCCAAAAATAGTATGGCTGTATCAACAT
Source organism: Scylla paramamosain (assembly GCF_035594125.1). Taxonomy (NCBI): domain Eukaryota; kingdom Metazoa; phylum Arthropoda; class Malacostraca; order Decapoda; family Portunidae; genus Scylla; species Scylla paramamosain. Next base: position 13,451,990 of record NC_087152.1, read on the forward strand.
ACAAGGTAAAACAGATGTAAATTACATTTGAGCCTACCAAGCTTACATTGCTGCTGAAATTCCATTAGGCCTACACTAATAATAACCTTGCATGTTTCTTTTCCCACAGCTGACATTCCCTTTGGACAGGTGAAACTTGGAGAACTTGGATCATGGGTGGGCCGTCGTAATATGTCAGGCATTCCAGGAGCTGTGTCCCGGGCCTTCTGGAGGTGGAATCACAAGGTGGGCATGTGTCAAGTATTGAGTTGCATACTTATGCCAGAGAGAATGTTGTATCTCTTAACTTCAAAGAAGACTCATTCCTTGTTTACATGGATCAGTTTTTATCTTGTGATATAATTTTCTAAATACCTGGGTAGAATTCTTATGCAGCAAAGTTATGAATATTATGGATGCCCTCCATTCATTTTATACATATTGTTCATGTACTGAAAGTTTTTTCAGTCTTACTTTGTGAACATTGACTTTCCATGTTTCCTTGTTTTCCACAAACACGACATACTTATATGATACCTCAAACCTAAATGTTTAATAGTTTTCATCCTGTTTCTCAACTATAACCATGTGATATATGCTCATCATATTAATAGAATCTTATAATAGATGCAGTAAACAAGAATGTTTGCATCATGCGATGTTATATAATTTCAGTACATGCTCCCCAAGAAGACTGGCTTCGCACCTTTTGCACAGCTTATGGTGGGCTGTATGATTGTGTTCTACAGTATAAATTATGGCAAAATGGGTGAGTCTGAATTTTACTTTATATATATATATATATATATATATATATATATATATATATATATATATATATATAGATATATAGATATCAGGAAAATCAGCAGATTCTCAGTTCTTATGCCTTGTGCTAGATCAGTTCAATTCACCATAGCAAAAAAAAAAAAAAAAAAAAAAACAGTAAAAGGAATTAGTAGAGACTAGAAGTGGGGCAAGTATTTTATTTGTAAAGAAAAAATTTACTGTTCTTGACTAAAATCATTATCTAATTAATTAAACAAATTTAACTTAATTACACATATCACATCCATTCCTTCAAACCTATGATTATGGCACTACAAAACAATGTATTAAAATTTTTTTAAATGTATGGTAATGTCACATTGACAGTCAGTGGCTCACCACTAAAGTGCTATGCTGATCCTTAGTCTGAAAGTTTAGTCTCAAGCCTTCACTTTCAGGCTTAAGTAATTATCATAGTAGTATATAAGTCACATTAATTTTTCTGAAATATTATTGGTCTTTTCTTTGACAGTGCACCACAGGAATCACAAGTACCACTGGTAAGAACAATCTGCATCTTGTCCTACAAGCAATGACAACCGGGCCTTTTAGGAAACGACAGGATGTGAAATTGTGCATGTAGTAAGGGAACCAATGGAAGGATACAGCAGAAAGCAAGGCTTTGGTGTGTAAGTCTGTAAATTTGTAAATGAAGTTATGGTAACTTTAAATACACTCTATCAAAGAAGATTTCAGTTTTTTTTATCCTTTGACTTGCCATATATAGGTTATGCTGATTGCCAGTCAGTTTTACATAATTAAAATCTAATTTAGCCCTCAAGTTATGCCACCAAAGTGCAGTAAGATTGGATGTCAAGAAAGGAGAGCAGTGTGACTGTAGCAAACTAAAGCATTCTCAATCTTGCATGTGTGGTGGTCATTTATAACACGGAAATGGTAAGTCCAAGTTCATGCCAATAATCACCAGCAACTATGTTGGATATAACTTCAAAATTGCTGTGAGTGACTTACAGTCTACTGTTATATTTTTAATTTATTTTTTTTATTTACTTTTATTTATTTTTTTTATTCTTTTATTTTTTTTTTGCTGTAATTTTATATGGGTTATTGTAGTTATTCATAAACTTGTAAGTAGTATATAGCATACTTTCAGTGTGATTTTATGGGAGACTATTATGTATAACACAGTTTCCTCATTTAAATGCCTTAACAATCTGATACTTGGGTGGTAGGACCAAAATTAAGGATTAAAAGATAAAGTTGCAGTAGAGAAAACTAAGCAACTTTATTTAATACAAAATTCAAATTAACATCAATTCCATTATCCAAGAACTATAAACACTAATAGCACAATACTCAAAGTTATCATGCAGTCAAACTCAAAATATAACACATAAACCTGATGATCTTTTAGAGAGTATGTGCTATCTATGTACATTCATTTTTCCTGGCTGTAAAACAGCCATCAGAAGAGAGAAAGAAAAAAAAACATGCAATCTTCATTTAACGAAGACACTTTTCTACGTGGTTAAAGCAACAGATATAATGTGCCTTGCCACATGTACATCTAAACTGATAAGTTCCTTTCGATAAAATTTATAGGTTTTAAAAAGTCGTCATTATAATATTGTTAATGCAGTATTCTATATACATTTGATTACAAACTTAGTGAGGTGGTCTATTTCAATCGCACTTGTTTGTGGTTTAAGATAAGGGCAGGTAGTCATACAGTTTTGCAGGAATTGAACTTATTTGGATACTTGAGGGGTTGAAAAGTAATTTGAAAACTAATACATAGATCCTCGAGTTGACCTCTGCATGCCATGAGCAGTCCTAGATCAGACCTGTCTAATTGTTATCCCTAGTGGATTTGAGTTTATGCTCCTAGCATGCTCTATAATGTGAGTAACTTACAAGGTCTACCTTGTAAGTTATAACTTATAAGGTTTGCCTCTAGTAAGGGGAACAACCTGGCTGCACACTCCACTACTATGTATTCCCTGTGGTGTAAAAAATATCAACTGAAAAGAACATAATTAAGGGACTGTAAATCATCTCCATGTTTAATATCTTGTATTGGCTATCCTCTTGTAGTGAAAGGTGACAATAGTGCGCATGTCAGTGAAATTGCTGGTGACTCGCATCAAAGTTGTCCCCACCTTATATCAAATGGTAGCATCCAGGTATTATTTTAGACATTCTTTGGTAGCACTTAAAAAGCTGCTCCATGTAATTTTTCTCAGTCAATATCATAGAAGTAGAATTTGATTTGCCTCCTCTCCATGTGTCTGTAAAGTAAGGCTGATCATGTCCACCCCTGTAAGCTACATATATTAAAAAAAAATTATAAATAAACCTGGTAACACTAGAAAGTGAAATCTGATCATGGGAAGAACAATTTTTTCTTAAAAACCTCCTTTTGCAAGAATTATTCATCTCTGTGCACCATCACTATAGGGTTCAGAAGGATGTCAGCCTAGTGAAGATATAAAATAAGGATTGATATCCAATTAAAAATATACATTTTTTTCCCCCATTCTTGATAGTGAAATATTCTGGAAAGAACAGACCAGACACATCTAAGGAATACACGCAGAACTGAAGTAGTCAGCTGCTGCCACTGGCCACCAATGAATCACACTGCCCTTCTGCATGGCTAATAAGCCTCAGTGCCATTTGTTACAGACTCATCTGTCATACATTCCTATCTCCATCTATTTCTTCTTGTGCTGTTCCACATGTCTGACATTCACTATTGTTATCCATTACTTTGGACATATTAAGTAAAGATGGAAAGTCAAGAAGGTTGAGGTTAGGAAGTTTTTAGAAACAGAAGTGTGATGAAGAACAGGAGAAACAGGAAAGTGACTTCTAACAGCATATTATGATATCATCAATAAAATGCAGGTGAGCAACTAACCCTCCAACCCATGTACAGTTGAGCTAACTCAATGGCAAGAAGTCAGGGTCTTCATTCTGTTGCCTCTCACTCACACCATTGGCCAGAACTTCTACCAGAGGATAATCAGTGATAGTAAAAATGTCAGTACTCTGGTACATGATGATCACTGAAACCATGAAAAAAATCACATTCAGTCAATGATTCTGTTCAGTATTTTTTAAGGACTCTATTTAGACAATTTATCTTATTGCTTTTACCAGTTAACAGAATGTTTGGTGACTGATAAAAATTATACTACATAGATTATAGTTTGAATCACCAATTAGTTACTCAGATCACTGGAATGAACTGATTGCCTAACACGCCAGGAATTATTCGGAAGATGAAACACTAAAATTAATGTAGGCATTTTTAGACATTGTTATTTAAGTATTGACAGTCTGAGTATGCTTTTGGGCAAATTTCTTACTTTGTAAATAAGACAGATCTAGCATGGGACTACTCATATACTTAACAAAATCTTTAGTAGTTTTTATTCCATCAGTATAAAGACAGGTGAAGACCACTAACAGAAGTTTCTAAATATGATTATATCATTAGATATAAGATGAAGTGTATAAGGAAGAAAATAATTTATTTGTATACTATACACTAAATTGTATTCAGTAAGAGCAGGCTAAGTGCCCTATGGAAACATATTGCTTGGTATCAAAAGAGCAATATCTCCTCTCTTTCTACTTATATCTGATCACACACCCATTTTACCTCAACTTTATGAGCAATTCATTTGATAAATGATTTCCACTAATTTCACATTCCTAAAAACTTAAGAGCTCTTCTCTTATTTCCAACCATCCATTGCATAAGGCATTTCTAATCCATGTTTTTTTTTAATATCCACGGATAGGAAATGAATAAAATATTATGCACTTATGTTGTTGAAGAAAAATTCATTCTCAAAGTGTAAAGAAGCCAATTCACAGGATTTGCAAGGAACAATCAACCACATGCTGCTATAAAATGAAGAACCAGCTTGCAGATTTTTTTTTTAAGCAACAGAAGACAGACTGTAATAAAGAGTCAGTATAGCCACCATGAAAAATAACAAGCTCTCATTTCAGAGGGGATGATTGGTCATTAAATTATTTCTCATTATCTGCTACTACTTTGCCATTTGTTCTATAGCATGTATGACTATCCAGAGATATTTTCACATACAGTTTACAAGGCTCTTGAAGAATGAATGGTTAATTTTTATTGGTCCACAGTTTTGAGTGCTTCCATTAGTGATGATATTCAATGAAGTTGAATGTTTCCTAATTTCTGCTTCATTGTAGCTCAGCAGTTTTCAATGGAATTTAAGCTTTAGGATATCAATTCCCTCAGCTCCATTTCTGGCTTCTTGATGTACAGATAACTGTCAACTTTTGACCAGATTACATTCTGACTGACAAGTCATAAGTCAACACGCTCCTATGTTGGAATCGTCATGCCTCAGATTTCAAATGTATTTCCATCAGTTCTTGGCTGGGCAATCAGTAGTAATGTTCTTCCTCTGTAGGTATTTCAGAGTCAGAGATGACCACAGAGTAGAAGTTAGTGAGAGGTATGTAGGGGGACTGTGGCCACTGGGAGACTGAGGAAGTGAACAGGCAGTGAGGGAAATATTTGCATGTGTGAATGCTGCCTGCTGTACTGATATAATCCAAGAAATCATAAATGTGAAGGGTCAAAAGTCACATAGGTCATCATAAGTTCATTAATACCTGAATGACACAGGTCATGAACCAATCACAGCTGCAAACTCTACTGAAAAGGCAGCAGATGGTTCTCCAGCACATTCATAATATACGAGCCACAATTTTTCTAAACTTCTTGCAAAGGAAATACACATGTTGAATTCAACTAATGTCTCATTATTTTAACTGTGCACTTAGACATTCTAGTGGCACTCTAACCACCTTGCCAATAAGTTGTAGAACTTTTGAACATATCATCGTTCAACATCGTTCTTCACCAATACTCAATGTTTAGTTTTTATGCCTTTAGATAAATGCATTCTTTTTCTTGGCCAAAAAACAGTTTAGAACACTCTTTGCCTTGAGCCACAATGCCATGTTCAGATCATTTTCTACCCTCCCCTGTATGGTTTGCTCTGCCTTGCCTGTGGGAAGACTGAGAGTTACTTCTGCATGTCTCAAGCTCTAAGCAATGGACTCTTCCATACTCTGTTAAAATACGAACAGCTTACATAACAAGCATTATTTGTTACTTTACTCCTTTTAAATTTCCTTGCTCAAGACATTATTTGTTACTTTACTCCCTTTAATTTTCCTTGCTATCTCCTTTATTGTGACATTTCCTCTGTTTGTATTTGTGACATTACCTCTGTATCTGTATTTAAGTTTCTTAGGTTCTGTAAAAATAAAATATAAGCACAACCTAACCTAACATAAAATAGCAATGGGCATGTAAACAAGTTGCAACATAGTCTTTTTCCTGTGAGAACTGTGACAGCTTTGGTAGCATTTAATGATTTTCTCTAGCTTAGTAGACTATAGAATGTAACTGCTAGATGCTAAATGAATCTACTGCCTCTCAGTACATAGAATGTATGATGGTCATCTTCATTAGAATTTCTTCCTTGTCTATCAATCTATTTATCCATCTCTCTGTTGCCTTGCTCCCTTTGAGAGCATTCCTCAAGGGCATAAGTATTGAAACTTCCTTCTTGTCTATTTAAGCATTCACATAAGCATTCATAGATGTATTCCTTTACCTTATCCTTCCACCTTCACCATCTCAGCAGGTCTCTTTTGATCCATTCCACTAACACATTTTCATTGCTGTCATCCTCCCATCTTGTCCACATGCCCCTCTCAGAAAACCCAATTCCAAATCACACACTCTTGACTGCTGTGCTCTATTCTTCACCATGCAGTGAAATGTAGTTAATATTTTCCACAGAGGTTGTAACTAACATATAGTATGAACCCCAGGTCACATCAGCATTTCATGCCAATACATATCTAAACAAAATTATGTGAAACATGACTGTACAAATTAATGTGAAAGGAGGTTTTTCATTAGTAATATCAGTCTCCCCATTGATGAAAAGAGAAAGAAAAAAGAAAAAAATAAAATAAAATAGAATAAATAAATAAAAATTATTTCCCAATGAAGAGTTCCTTCCTCTACCAGTCATAACATAATATTCTGAAGGAATATATGCAAATGTACTGGATAATGGAACTCCAGACAGTAAAGTATCTAATACTTAAAGCATGAAGTATGACACCAACAATACCTGTTGAAACGCAAGGAAAGAGTGGGTGACAAATAAGATGTGGTACTGAGGATCTGGTCATCATTTTTGAGGGATTCGTATTGCAAAGGTAGTCAATAAAAAGGAGAAAGTCTATTACAATAAAAGTATTCCAGTATTTCTTACCAAATTCCTACAAAAATGTTTTATATTGCACCTTTCATTAAATTATATTACAAGCTTATGAAAAAAGAAAAATGTATTGAGGCAGCAACAGATATGCAAATTTGTAAAACAAGTCAACTTTAGTTCAAAGATCATTAGTATATCACCATGGTTTCACCACATGATGCACATTTTGTTGTGTAACTATATGTTCAAGTTGAAAACAAGTAGATACATGTTTGCACTGCAGCAGAGTAATGATATGTATGACTTTTGGCACGTCAGCATAACTAACTGATTTATTAATGGCTCCACAACAATGGAAATGTTCCTAAGAAAGATAAGTCAATTTTAGATAAATACAGATGACACCAATGTTGTACACAGTGGTCCAAAATTAAACTAATGACTTGGAAAGTGAGAAGTGTGTATAACACACTGGTTCTCAGCCCCTAAGTACCATAATGGTAATGGCATGATTGGATTTATCTGGGAACTATTGTAAGACTACATAGATCTCTTCATTGCGGTTCAGTTATGGCAATGTGGCTCAATGCATGAAGAAATGGCATGAAATCCTAAAGCTGAGGAGCAATCATTATTAAACAAAGTAGCAATCAGTTCTACAGTGCACTAGAATCAGGGCATGGCAAGTAATTATGCATAGAATATTACCAGAAATACCTATGTTCAATATGCAAAAATAAAGAAAACAAAATCTTCACAGATATGTTTCTGATCACTGCATTTCCTGCATGCATTACCATGATGGTGTCTGGCTCTGTGCACAAGGCCATACCACATCATCCTCATCATAATGCCAGAGGCTCAACTCAAGAATTTCCACATCTACTTGTTTTCAGCATGGTATGACCTATAAAGAATTTACCTCTTTTCAGTGCATTAGATTTCTTTCCCCAGTACCAAGTTTAATGTAATGACACATTAAGAAGTAAAGTATGAAAAATGGACGGGATGAATTGAAAAGATAATGATAAGATGATACACAAACATCCCTTGTAAGCAATATATATGCATAATCAATATAAAACTTTGTACCAGAAGACTGAACAATATAACTACAGTAATGAACATTTTGGTCAATGTGCAAATACAATTTTCCTTAGAATTGGTAAGAGTCCAGGTGCATACATCAAAATGTCACATTGCTTGAAACCAGATGGGGAGTAAAGAACATGCAAAAAGATTCACAGCAAGTAATATAATAAAAGAGACCAGTGACTTGCTCTTGAAGTTATGCTTTTTCTTTCTATATCTCACACTTGTTCCTTAGAAGTTCTCCCAGTGGAGATTGTCATAATCAGGTTCTGCAGGGCAGCTGCCAACCATCTCATAAAACCACAGTTGAGCAGTTATTGGGACAACTGTGATTCATGCCTTGCTTATATTAGCAAACACCAGTGGTCAATGGCTGATTGGACTGAGATAACTCGATGTTCCAGAAATAAAGCCAGCATTTTTCACACTAGCTGTCTTTTCATACGAAAGCTCCCCACATCAAAACTCTTCATGAGTAGGATGCCAAGGATTTCACAATCACTCAAAACAGGTCTCAGAGGTACCTAGACAAACTAAGGATTTCTTCCAATTGAAATTTTTCACTAACTCAAAATATCTCCCCTGAGTTAATAATTTATGTCAACATAAGGAATGCATCCTTTTCTCATGATCTAGACCTGTGTGTCAACCAATTATGTTTAGATACTAATTTCTAGTGTTTCTGATGCAGACAGTAAAATAAGCTACCAGCATTATAAAGCTGAAATGCAACATATATTCAAAGACAGTCTTAGATCAACCAAATTTTGTAATTATTCTCTACAAAATATAAAATGGACACAAATTCTTGGAATCTGTGATGAAACCTATCAACATTTTGCTTTAAAACAGTTTTAAAAGTACACAACAATGTGGATTAACTGGTGTGAAATTAAGAAAATTACTGCCTTGGTTTACTGACAGAAAATTAAGAAAAAAACTCTGAACTGACTAGTTTGCCTGTTACCTTCACAACCACAATTAATCTCACAAGACCACCACACTTCAATTTGGGATACATCAGTCACTAAGAAAAAAAACCCTATAAACTGGACATACCAGTAAATGTCTATATCGAACCTAGATTCATTTAGCCTGTGCCAAAACCTGCTCCTCCTCTTGGTCTTCTTCTGAAGGGACTGGCTGGCCATGTACAAAAATTGGGGCTGCTTCTCCTCTCACTGATTCAGCTGTGATGTGAACACTCACAATGTCTGAACCAGGAATCTCAAACATAGAGTCCAACAATAAGTTTTCCTGTTGAAAAGAGAATGCAGACACATTAAAAATCAATAAATTTGATTATTTCAAAACAACAATTTTCATATGCTATGGTTATCAAAGGCATAAGTGGATGGAACAATACATATTTTATACATTTAAACAGGTAATGAATAATTTTGTCTTGCAAGTATTTAGATATTAGAATATATTTGAATAGAACTCATATTCATCATCCCTGGCAGGATATTCTAAATATAAGGCATATATCAACCACACACAAAAATAAATAAATGAAACAAAATAATTTGTTTTTCTTTTTAAATGTAGATCATATTCACAAGCACAATGAATATCTCAAGTATATTAATGATAAAATTTAACCTAAATACCTTGGTTCCTATTTTTACATTAGTTTGTGTTACATAATTACACAAAAGTTATTACATGAAACCTGCCACAGGACGGCTTACCATGATGGAGCGCAGACCCCTGGCTCCGGTCTTTCTGTCCATGGCTTGCTGGGAGATGGCATCCATGGCCTCTGGGGTAAATGATAACTCAACCTGGAAGTAAAATTCATAGTTAATGGAAAGAAGCATTACCGTTAATCTTGCTTTCCCTAACAAACAAATTAATTACAATCAACAGCATTAAACCTAAAGTAAGTTTTAAAACCCACTTCATCCACATAAAACTCAGGAAGTAGTCAAAATTAAGAACATCCTTGGTGAACAAAAGGTCTACATAACCTGTAGTCATCCAGCCTCGGTATAAATAAGTACAAATTCAAAAGCATCCACTTAATAATATCATGGTTATGCTGTCTATATAATGAATGTGTTTATGTACAAACAGACATATGCATCCTATCATCCTTTAATGAATTCTAAAAGTTAGAAATTTATACACTAAAACCATTACATAGTTACAAAAATATAATGAAACTTTCAATCGTGTCTGCTCCAATCTGGGAAGGTACTAACGTGAAATAACTGTGTCAGAAATTATGCAAGATTACATCTGTTGTATACATATCTGGAAACCTAAAAAGTATCTATTACTTCTAATTTCCCTTCTTTACACACTATCTTATAATATTAAGTGACAAGAGGAAAACATATGTTAATGAAAAATTGATGATAATCAGACAAGAGCACTGATTGCCAAATCCACTCTATTTCAATGCTTACATGTACAATCCATCAGCATACCTTGTCCATACCAAAGAGCATCTGGAACTGTGGGATGAGGGCATTCTTGGGTTCTGTGAGAATTCTAACAAGCATGGCTCTAGTCAGGGAGTGGAAAGGCACCAACACAGGAAACCGTCCAACAAATTCCTGGAAACAAACCTTAGTAAGCAAAATACAGTCTCCTTATAACTTTGTTTATATTCTACCAATGATGATGATTCTAATCATGATAGGTCATGATGTTAATGACCTATCACAGACCACCTTCAACAACTGATTGTATTCGGCATGGATCTAATGGCCTGATGATGTAATCATTACACTTAGCTCATGGACCAGAAGTCCTGGATTTGGATCTCTGGCTAAGTGGAAACAATTAAGGTAAATCTTCAAACATGCTATAACCACTGTTTATTACCAAAGAATACATTTGAGCTAAAACAAAGGTGTGTGTAATTCACCAAGGCCTCATCATGAGTGAACCCACAACCACCAACTATGGTGTGTGTGTGTGTGTGTGTGTGTGTGTGTGTGTGTGTGTGTGTGTGTGTGTGTGTGTGTGTGTGTGTGTGTGTGTGTGTGATAATTTGTTGAAAGGACCAGCAATGTGCCATACTATATGGACAGACATTTAAAATATTTAAGAAAGACAATAATTACAAAAAGGCAAAACAAATTTATTTTTTTGTGAGTCAATGAATTTCAATAAATGCTTGCCTTCTTATTGATATCAAATTAAAATTAATACATGAAGTAAAAAAAAAAAAAAAAGCATTATGAAAGTATTCTCAGGATATTTTAGCCTCCACCAGACCAAGCACTATTGTTGGAGTCATTGCCACTTACTGGAATCATGCCAAATTCAATTAGGTCCCGAGCCTCTACTTGGGACAGCAGTGCATCTTTCTCCTGGTTATCCTCCTCTGCATCTGTGCAAGCTGTCTGGTGGGCCACATCTGCTTGTGATGCTGCTCGCCGGCCTGCTGACTGTCCTCCAATGCCAAAGCCCAAGTACTGAAAGGTTTTAGTGAATATTAGTGGCAATTACAGTAAATTTATTCATTGACACTTATCAAGATCTGAACACTGAAAACAAAGCAGCTCATCCTGCCTCCTAACTTTGAGATATCTGAGTGGCAGATTAGCACTGCCAACACCTTCCAGGGTTGTCCTCCATGGGTGGAAACAACAGCAGATACACCAATACATAGGTGGTATCACTGGAAATAGCTATTAATGTATACATGTTATTAACAAGCAGATACACCCATACACATACCAAGTTTGAACATTCAAAAAGCCATTAACTCAAAGATAACTAAATCACTGTAATAACTAATTAAATACATAAAACTTAATCTAGATATAACTTATAGTAACTATGGCACCAAAACAGAATTCCAGGTGAGGCAAGCACTAAATAAGTTAATGTGCTGAATATTCACTTTGAGCAACAAATATTCCACAAAATTCAGAATGAAGGCTTCCCAGGAAAGAGGTATCTTCAAGGTTCTGAGTGGCTTGAGGAAAAGAAGCAATAATTCACCTACTTCTCTGTATATTTTTTAAGCACACAATGTCTTGAAGTTTGCACCACATTAAAGAATAGGTGATGGGATTAAAATCTGTGAAGATACCTTATTCCAATGATGGGTAAATAATAAAGAGATGGCTAGAGAGCATTGGAAGTCATTTTACTTTCAAGATTGCATGGATGCAGCTTTACATTCCATGCTGAGTTCAGTGAACATACATGGCAAGGTAAAATTGTTTATATTTTGATTATTATATATGTTCACTTTTCCCTGATAAAAATACTGTAACCAAAAGATGTGGTCTGGTCTGTTTGAGTTTGTCCACGTGTGGACTTCCAATTTGGCAGTATTGAAGGGCCACAATACTAAAGTCTCTTACCAAGTTATTACTGAGAGGTTTTAAATTGAACTTACTGAGAATCATAATTGAATTTTGAATGAGTGGAAAGCTGAAAGTCCAGTCATGTCATGATATTTGAAAGAATGGAATAAAATGTATTCAGAAAAGTAAAAAAAAGATATGTTTACTATTAGCCGACAAACACTGCACATGAGTGATATATTCTAGATATTTTTCTTGTGGAGTCCTTAACTGTTCACAGCTAATATTCATTACTTACATGCATAATGAATTTGACATGAAAAATATTTCATGAAAATGTGGTTTTCAAGATGGCAGCATTTAATTTTTTGCTTTTACTTTTATCTTTTTATTTTCAATAATGGTGACTCACTCATACATTAAACCAAGCATAGTTAACCACATAACTCCACAACTAAGATGATGTGTTAACCCTTTATGAGGTGCTAAAAACAAACTACAATCAGCTGATACATTACCATAATTCTTAGTCTTTTAGCTTTGTAGAATGACCATCATTAGAAAAAAGCCCTAACATATTAATTCATTGCAAATCTTTTGCTTCACTTCATTTTCAATTAACATTTTTCTCACCACTCTCCTCTTTCTATGTGCCTAAATTATTGTCGGTAATAAAGTGCCACTGGCAAATGCTTATTTCTCAGCCTCCAAGACCACTACTGTTTAGGTCAGTTTAGAGTGGTTTCACTATGTCAGCCTCACCTTTTTTTCAGTCTATACCTTCTTGATCGTATGTTTAAGGTTCTAATGTCTAAAGACTAGTTACTTTATGAACTAGCAAGGAATATTTACAGAGAAATTTGCAAAATGTAAATGACATGAACAGCAGATCATTGAAAGAATAAGAGTTTTTAATCAGCTTTTCCATAAGGAAAGTCATGTGCTCTGCTGCAGCTACTGGTAACAATAATAAGTAAAAAGCACAAGCTGGACAGTCTCTTTGTCCTGAACAAATAAAAGGCCCAAAAGTTCCAAAAATTACCTATACCTATACCTATACCTATACGTACAAATGGTGTATAACAAATTTCTCTCAATATCCCTCATGACCGAGTATGTTTTCCTGATCATGTAAATCTTGCCATTCCAGGCTCTAGAAATATTTAAAAGGCTGCCACTTCAAAAAATTTCTGTAGGCATGAGGACAAAAAAAAAATAACCTTCACCATGAAATCTGTTAAGGTAATTCACAAATCTATTTAAATATTAAAAAGGTATTAGCACATGCTTATCAACCAAAAAGTAATACAATAATGCTACTTACTTGATACTGCAGCATGAAAGAAAAGTACAATGGCCAGTAATTAAACAACAGAACTGGTAATTTTACTAAAAATAAATGAAATATCTATAAGTTTGCAAATTCATAAATATCTCCAAAGCCGAGATAAATCATCCATAGTTAATTTGTTATGGAATGAGTGCCAAATCACCTTACTTGTACACATTTCCCTATGTTCATGAACCACATTTGACAGCTGAACCCTAAATCTAATAGCCAGGCCAAGAGTACCTCATCTACAAGCTACGTTCCCACCCATGGAGGAAAACCTGTGGGACAGAGTCAGCAAAGAAGGGTGGAAGAAATGCAAAGAAAACCTGGCTTTAATCCTGAAATGTAAGATGCTTAAAAACAATAAAGGCCAAGCCCTGGTAATGGGTGCCATATGGCACAGTTATCTACCTTTCATGCTTTAAATCAACAGTGCTTCACTACATACTAATGCATAAGCTTCAAATAAGACTAGCCAATTTGGTAACTTTAGTGATATTCTCTATAAACATAAAACCATAACCCAATGGTTATGGGAATTATTTATAAGTAACACCACTGCTGACTCCTATACATTTGGAATTGTATTGCAGTTCATGGGATGTTTATGACATGGACATGACATGTAACTCAAGATTCAATCATTTCTTACTACATTTTTCAATCAAACCCACAACTGCAGCACAAATTTATTGTGAGAAGAGATCACAGGAGAGATCCACAGATGTGTCACATTACTCTCACTTGAACCACTGCATACACCAACCTTCTCATTGTTTCTTCTGGAGATTATACGGTCAAGGCCATTAAAAGCACCAGATGCCACAAACAGGATATTTGTCGTGTCCACCTGCACAGTCTCACCACGAAGCTTCCTCGGAGAGTTGCGCTCTGGTACATTCACCACTGTTCCCTCCAACATCTACCTCCCCCAAAAAATCATCAATATTCCATATAGTATATCATGAATTTAAATCAAGTATTAACCAAGCCAAAATAATAATTATATATATACCAAATGACAAATCCCACTCAAAAAAATAAAGTGAGTGCTGAAAAGGTAAGAAATATGAGTTACCATGGCATATCTATTTCTTTAGTTATCATCCCTAGCTTTGGAACATGTAATGAACTATAAAAGATACTCTATACCAGTCTACAAGATAAACCCAAATTTTCAAAAAAAAAAAAGTTTAGTTCTGACCTAGAATCCCTAAATATGACTCTTCAAAGATGCACTTGTTTGAGAAATAAGTATTGTGTAAAACCTTCTAAAATTATAGAAGCAAGACTGGTCATACAATAGTCTGAACCCAAGCCTTAATAACAAAGGAGATAGATAATGATTGTTAGTTTAAAATTAAGAACCCACTTCAAAGAGTAGGTTGAATAGCAAGGATCTGGAGTCGAATACTATATGAACCTCTTGTCCCAGTGTTTAAAAGCAAGCAACCTGTGCATCCCAGATCAGTTACACACCAGCTATCACATGGGGCAACACCAGGGTTCCATATTGCAAACAACCGCTCAACATCTCAGCCTACTCTCTACCATCACATAGACGACTCCAGCTAAGTAGCCTAACATGTTTCAGGCCTGTGTACTGTTAGGGTACTTAGTGCTTAGTTATTTGTTCACTAAACATAGAAAGTAAACACCATATTATAATCTGGGCTTGGAGTCACATACAGTAAAACCCTCATAACTCAGCATGATAGGGGCTCCATCCTTTCTTTTTTTATATTTTTTTATGTAGGAGGGACACTGGCCAAGGGCAACAAAAATACAATAAAAAAAAATGCCCACTGAAATGCCAGTCCCATAAAAAAGTCAAAGCAGTAGTCAAAATCTGATGGATAAGTGTCTTGAAACCCCCCTCTTGAAGGAATTCAAGTCATAGGAAGGTGGAAATACAGAAGCAGGCAGGGAGTTCCAGAGTTTACCAGAGAAAGGGATGAATGATTGAGAATACTGGTTAACTCTTGCGTTAGAAAGGTGGATAGAATAGGGGTGAGAGAAAGAAGAAAGTCTTGTGCAGCAAGACCACGGGAGGAGGGGAGGCATGCAGTCAGCAAGATCAGAAGAGCAGTTAGCATGAAAATAGCAATAGAAGACAGCTAGAGATGCAACATTGTGGCAGTGAGAGAGAGGCTGAAGACAGTCAGTTAGAGGAGAGGAGTTGATGAGACGAAAAGGTTTTGATTCCACCCTGTCTAGAAGAGCAGTAAAAGTGGAACCTCCCCAGACATGTGAAGATATGTCCATACATGGACAGATAAGGCCCTTGTACAGAGTTAGCGGCTGGGAGGGGTGAGAAAAACTGGCGGAGACGTCTCAGAACGCCTAACTTCATAGAAGCTGTTTTAGCTAGAGATGAGATGTGAAGTTTCCAGTTCAGATTATAAGTAAAGGACAGACCGAGGATGTTCAGTGTAGAAGAGGGGGATAGTTGAGTGTCATTAAAGAAGACGGGATAGTTGTCTGGAAGGTTGTGTCAAGTTGATTGATGGAGGAATTGAGTTTTTGAGGCATTGAACAATACCAAGTTTGCTCTGCCCCAATCAGAAATTTTAGAAAGATCAGAAGTCAAGCATTCTGTGGCTTCCTTGTGAGAAATGTTTACCTCCTGAAGGATTGGACATCTATGAAAAGATGTGGAAAAGTGCAGGGTGGTATCATCAGCGTAGGAGTGGATAGGACAAGAAGTTTGGTTTAGAAGATCATTAATGAATAATAAGAAGAGAGTGGGTGACAGGACAGAACCCTGAGGAACACCACTGTTAATAGATTTAAGAGAACAGTGACCATCTACCACAGCAGCAATAGAACAGTCAGAAAGGAAACTTGAGGTGAAGTTACAGAGAGAAGGATAGAAACTGTAGGAGAGTAGTTTGGAAATCAAAGCTTTGTGCCAGACTCTAACAAAAGCTTTTGATATGTCCAAGGCAACAGCAAAAGTTTCACCAAAATCTCTAAAAGAGGATGACCAAGACTCAGTAAGGAAAGCCAGAAGATCACCAGTAGAGCAGCCTTGACGGAGTCCATACTGGCAATCAGATAGAAGATTGTGAAGTGATAGATGTTTAAGAATCTTCCTGTTGAGGATAGATTCAAAAACTTTAGATAGGCAGGAAATTAAAGCAATAGGACAGTAGTTTGAGGGATTAGAATGGTCACCCTTTTTAGGAACAGGCTGAATGTAGGCAAACTTCCAGCAAGAAGGAAAGGTAGATGTTGACAGACAGACAGCTGAAAGAGTTTGACTAGGCAAGGTGTAAGCACGGAGGCAGTTTCGGAGAACAATAGGAGGGACCCCATCAGGTCCATAAGCCTTCTGAGGGTTTAGGCCAGCAAGGGCATGGAAAACATCACTGCAAAGAATTTTAATAGGTAGCATGAAGTAGTCAGAGGGTGGAGAAGAGGGAGGAACAAACCCAGAATCTTCTAAGGTAGAGTTTTTAGCAAAGGTTTGAGTGAAGAGTTCAGCTTTAGAAATAGATGTGATAGCAGTGGTGCCATCTGGTTGAAATAAAGGAGGGAAAGAAGAAGCGAAGTTATTGGAGATATTTTTGGCTAGATGCCAGAAGTCATGAGGGGAGTTAGATCTTGAAAGGTTTTGACTCTTTCTGTTAATGAAGGAGTTTTTGGCTAGTTGGAGAACAGACTTGGCATGGTTCCAGGCAGAAATATAAAGTGCATGAGATTCTGGTGATGGAAGGCTTAAGTACCTTTTGTGAGCCACCTCTCTATCATGTTCTCATGTATAGCATGAGAACAAGCTGTGTTAAACCAAGGTTTGGAAGGTTTAGGTCGAGAAAAAGAGTGAGGAATGTACGCCTCCATGCCAAACACTATCACCTCAGTTATGCGCTCAGCACACAAAGACGGGTCTCTGACACGGAAGCAATAGTCATTCCAAGGAAAATCAGCAAAATACCTCCTCAGGTCCCCCCAACTAGCAGAGGCAAAACGCCAGAGGCACCTTCGCTTAGGGGGATCCTGAGGAGGGACTGGAGCGACAGGACAAGATACAGATATGAGATTGTGATCGGAGGAGCCCAACAGAAAAGAAAGGGTGACAGCATAAGCAGAAGGATTAGAGGTCAGGAAAAGGTCAAGAATGTTGGGCGTATCTCCAAGACGGTCAGGAATACGGGTAGGGTGCTGAGTTATTCAGTTTTCCAAATTCTATAAATCCCCTTTTCCCCCATTTACATAAACAGTAAAACTTTTATGAAAACACAGCACTACATAGCAGCAGTAAAGCCTTGCCGAGTGTAAACCACAAGATGTGGAGATAACTCAGCAGAATACCAAGATGAATCAGAGAGAGCTGGAGAGCGAGATTATGTGGCCCAAGTGTGGATACATGTTCAAAGAAAATGCAGGTAAGGCATACCAAGCATAGACAACAGGATGTGGTTAAAACTCAGCAACATGCCAAGATGCATGGAAAAAAAAAAAAAAAAAAAAAAAAAAGTGCTACTTGTTTGATTTTTTCTTTTTTTTCTTTAATGAATATATCATTGCCTTGCCGAGTTATGTAAAATTCCAAGTTACACAGTGCCGAGTTATGAGTTTTACTGTATCATGATCCCAATCCTCCTAAAGTCTACACATGTGTTCAAGGATAGGTATTTTCTCAGATTGTTTGATATTCTAAAGGCATATCACCACAATAATGTAATATACCCATTAAACATCAATCAATATTGGCTATCTGGATATCTGTATGCCTTCAAGTACAATGTGCTCATCAACACACTCAGTGGCATCAGCTGATGATGACAATCCCTGAACCATAACTGAAATGACATATTCTTTTATTAATGTCAGAGCCTTCTTTAGAATATATCTCCAATAAACAGACATCATTAAAGTGTGCCATGACACCTACACTAATATGTTCTTTTCATGTGCCTTAGCTCATTGAAATAATATCTTTTTGTTTGTAAGATATTACATCCTAATACCCTAATATTCAAAGGGATAAAACATTATTTCATTTACCCATAATGCATGGATTATCATTAGCTTACTCTACTGAAATATAACATTACTAAAACAAACATGGAGTAAGGCAACAACATGTTTTAATACATTCCATGTTATCCTTGGCATATAGGACTACTCCTAATTTTCCAAAGATTATAATTAGGTAGAAAATGCATCTTATATACTATGATACATGGCACCACAGTTTATCTTTCACAAGTTTTCCCAAGTAACCATCTATCAATTAACCTAATACATATGCAAATTGGAATTCAAATCAGTATTGATTCATGATCAAATTGTACATTCCCTAACAAATACAAATTATTTCTGAATCACATCTGGATGATGTTTACTATCCATTACATTAAGTGAAAGCTTTCTCAACTTACAGTAGAATTTTTTCCTTGATTCTCTCTTATCTTACTATAGGGCTATGATTTACCCATCAAAACTATAATCCAATATTCCATTTATTAACACAAAACTGGCTTCCTTATGTAATGATATTAATCCCTCTAAACTTAATAGACACCTGAAGGTGATACACATTAACATAACAAAGTAGAGTTGAGCATTCTTCTGTACTGATCATTTTCACTGTGTTCAGCATTTTCTTGAATATCAACTCTATATCTTCTGATCTTAGTAGATCAAGGGACATAATAATGAGGGAAAATGCTGCACACAGTGGAAATGAGTATCATGAGCTACTTGAATATCAACCATGATTGCAGCACACAATGACCAGAACTGAGGACTCACCTTCAACATTCCCTGCTGCACTCCTTCACCCCCAACATCCCTCAGCTGGTGGATGCCAGGCACTGCTCCAATCTTGTCCACCTCATCCAGGAACACAATGCCTGCACAAATTGATGATAAAAAATTACTTCTACATTAGTTTTTTCTCAGTTTGCTTCTACCAGACACATGAAGTAACATCTAAAAAAATAAGAGAAAAGAATAAAGAAAATATACCTATACATGAAAAGATTTTGCATATATGAATATGAAATAGCATGCAAGAAAACTAAAGTACAAAATCAAGTAATAAATAATGTAAAAGAAAATATGAAGTGGCTTACATCTTTTGCTAATATTCACATACATTCTCACAGAAAATACATAAAAATACAAAATGTAAGAATGTGGAATTCAAATACACTATGAAAATTAAGATATATTTTACGATGACAAAATCTTACTCACCACACTGTGCTTTCTCCACCTTGTAATTAGCATCCTGCAGCAGCTTGGCGATAACTGATTCAATGTCCTCACCTACATAACCTGCCTGAGTGAGGGTAGTGCAGTCACAGATGGCAAAAGGTACATCCAAGCACTGTGCTATTGTCTGGGCCAAAAGGGTCTTGCCTAACAAAAGGGAAAGAGAATACAACTCTATTAATATATATGGCTGGACTAAATTATGTTAGATGGCAAATTCATAAGACATCTTGATTACAATTAAGAGAAACAAGTGGACAAGTGCATATACCAGAGGTAATAGATGAACAATTAGAGTAACAGAATGACAATCTATAGATGGTAAAAGAAGGTGGGGGGCAGACAGAGAACAAAAAAAAAAATAATAATAATAATAATAATAAAAATAAAAAATAAATAAATAAAAATAAATAAATAAAATACTATAGCAGCTTGGAATTAGATGGGTAGCTTGCACACACAAAATGTAGGTGGAAAAGGCTGGAAGAGGCCTATATCCTGCAACAGACTTGGAGATACTGATGAAGATGAAGATGAAGATGAAAATGACAGTGATGAGGAGGATGATGATAATATGATGAGTCCAATATCTTAAAGTAATAGGCCTCTGATTTAGCAAAATACATTGGACAGAAAAACCATTATAAATTTCCCAATAATGTACTGTGGTTGGTCTTTCAGAGCTGAGGCTTTTTCATTCATCTGTTTATCTATTTTTCTGTTTATATTAAATTCATGTCCAAAATGAATACTTTCCTAGGTGAAAAGAGACTTCTGTACAAGATGAGACAAGGCCAAATTGTTTTTAATATGTAATACATAGGGTGTCCATAAAGTCTTTTTACAATTTTTAAAAATTATTACAAAAGGAAATGAACTGACAAATATGTGAAAATTATTACAAAACGAGGAGTAGATACTGAAGTTTTTTTGCCTCATTTAATACACCTCTATATGGGCACCATTAATTGCATGAAGCACATCAAAATGGCACTTAATTTCTTGCCATGTTCACTGTAGTGTAGCCTCATCAATGGTGGAAATGGCACCAGTGATCTTTTGCTTTAGATCAGTGATCTCATATCTTTGCTCAATACATGATATCTTTAACATGACGACATAGGAAGAAGTCCAGGGGAGTGATATCTAGGGAACGAGGTGGCCAAGGAATTGGGCCATCCCTTCCAATCCACCACTGGTCTGGAAATGTTTGATTTAGGAACCCACAAACATGCAGCCCCCAATGTGGTAGTGCATCATCTTGTTGGAAAAATGTTGGCTGAAAGCCATCTAGTTGTGGTCCCACATATTCAGTCAAAAGATCAAGGTGAACATTTGCAGTACTTGATATCTCATTGAAGAAAAATAGACCAATGATTCAATTGCACATGATCCCACACCACACATTCACTTCTTTCTATGTGGTTATGTTAAAGATATCATGCATCGAACAAAGACAAAGGACATCACTGATCTAAAGCAAAAGATCACTCATGCCAATGCCATCGTTGATGAGGTTATGCTACAGTGAACATGGCAAGAAATGAAGTACCGTTGTGATGTGGTTCGTGCAAATAATGGTGCCCACATAGAGGTGTATTAAATGAGGCAAAAACCTTAAGTAACTACTCCTCATTTTTTAATAATTTCCACATATTTGTCTGTTCATGTGCTTTTGTAATAATTTTTAAAGATTGTAGAGACTTTATGGACACCCTGCACATCAATTCATAATGCACAAGAGAAAGTGCATAAATAGTAATACTAAACAAAAAGACATGGTTGGAAATACATACACACTGGCAACTAAAAGCTGCTTCAAACTTCTCAAATCAGTATTTTTACTAAAATATACCAAGATGGGATGAATACTGGAATCACCTACATAAAATTCTTCTTTATATAAAATAAAAAATTTTGTGTAGCAGTACCTCTAGCCTCACTCTGACCTATGATGTTCCACCCTTCAACCATCCTCAACTACACAAGCTAAGGTGTTTCAAACTTTACACGTTCCATGGCAAAGACTTAACTCTTAAGACCCTCAGCTGCAGAGCTAGTTTGGTTATTAATAAACAATTAACAAATTTAATGTGGTACAATTACTCCATCAATGATGCAAAGCAAGATAGCATGACCAAGATTCTACTTCACAATCAGAGGGATGGGTTATGCTATACCCCTGGTGATCTTTCAAGAGCTATAAACAGATCTTCACACAACTATGTTTCCTGGACCAGAGAGAGAGAGAGAGAGAGAGAGAGAGAGAGAGAGAGAGAGAGAGAGAGAGAGAGAGAGAGAGAGAGAGAGAGAGAGAGAGAGAGAGAGAGAGAGAGAGAGAGAGAGAGAGAGAGAGAGAGAGAGAGAGAGAGAGAGAGAGAGAGAGAGTGGTTTTGTTTTCTTTCACACAATAACCACTGTTCACCTAAAATTGAACAGACTTAAGACCAAAGCCTTGCTTTCCAACAAGAACAGAAAACTAACAATCCTATCCTCTTGCATGTATGTATGTATGCATGTGAATGTGTATGCACTTGCTCCAATATCAGAAATAGTAGATGTATGTTATATCTAACACATAAATTAGTAAAAAAAAAATAATAATAAAATAAATAAATAAATAAATAAATAAATATATAAATAAGAAAAGTTCTTCACAGAGATGGCTACACACAACATGAAAATATCATATAATTTCATAATAAATCCAGCATCAATCAAACATTTCTTATTTCTACAAATATTTTTTTCTTATTTAATAAAAACAACTTGTATTTATGATATCTCTGTTTTCTTAACACTGTTGTGATAAGCCATGTGACCCATGCAGATTATCCACTAAACAACACAGGCTTACCTGAGCCAGTGGGACCTAGGAGAAGAATGTTACTTTTCTCAAGCCGCAGGAGGTGAGTAGTAGCATCCAAAATATCTGATCCATGAGAGTTGCTGGAAAGGCCCTGCTTTCCACGTCCTTGCTGTTGGTCATCCATCTGCTGGTGTGAGTCTTGCTGCTGCTGCTGATCAGTTGCATTGACCCCCAGTGCATGACTCTGACTGATGCCAGCAATGTGAAGTAGGTCTGGAGAAATACAAAAACAAGTATCATGAGCCTCACAATTTACCTACAAGTATAGGGAAATAAAGTTCAAATTCATAAGACAGACATATTCATTATAAAATAGCTGTTGAGACACCATACATTCAAAGCAGGATACTAGATACATAGCTGTAAGCCAAAGTGACCTGAGAATCCAGAACAGTAAAAGAGTATATGTGAAAAGAGTATATGTGGACATGGATTAATGTGACATGTTGGGGAACAACATGCCACTGAGATCTGGAACATTGAGCAACATGATGTGGTTGTGGCAAATCAGTGACACAGAACCCTGATTGTGTAAAACTTTTAAGGTTACAGGTTTTACAAGTTAAAACAAATCCTGAACTTCAATATTTGATCACAGTATGTAAACTTGTAAAATAAAATGTATGTGTGCATATATGAGTATGGATATACTAATGACTATACAGTAAAATCCCTCTTATCCAGCATCAACGGGACCGCCGATATGCCGGATACTTAAATATTGCCGGATACTTGAATAGAAGTGAAATTATGTCCACAATCACCACCCTACACTCACGCATCTTACCATAACAAAGATCAGCTGATCTGATCAGCTGCTTAAGTGCAAGCACAACACGCTTCCTCTTTTCTACAACTTTAGGCATGATGAAGGCGTCAGGCGATAAACAGTGCACACGCGGGACTGAGTCACAGAGTAAACACAGCGCAGAGGGCTGCGGGTGGCGCGAAGCAGTGCGCTCTGGTGGCGAGGGGACAAAGTATGCCTCGCGCGGGAATTTTAATCGATTTTATGAGTACACATTGATTTTTTATTGATTTTAAGGCTCGGGGAAAAATGTGCCGGATACTTGAAGCTGCCGGATATTCGAATGCCGGATGAGAGGGATTTTACTGTATCTACTATATACACAAATATTGGTATATGCTATGAAAATACTATGTAAATACTAGATACCAAAAATAAATAAATAGATAAAACATTTTAAATGATGTAAGGAATGAATGTGTGTGAAAGGAGAGTATATAGGTAACAGTGCTTTTGAGGATTTAAAGAATCTTAAGTGTAAAATATCAAGTGAATATTGTGCAAAAAATGTTAATGATTTATTAAAGTCTGAGTATATTTTGGAATTGTCACAATGCACAGTTTGCAGATAAAGATGTCATAAATCTCAGTGCACCACTGTAAAAAAAAAAAAAATATTATTCTACAGCATTAGAATAGTGAAATACTTAGTCAATGATATAAACCATTATTTTTTTGTGACAGAACACAAAGTTTGCTTAAAAAAATTATACTGAACTCGGTAACTTTTGTCATTTCTGAGAGCTTTAAATAAGGTCTCACAACAGGCAATCCACCTACCCAGAGTCCCAATGTCTAGCAGCACAAGGTAAAAACAGCAAGTTAGTATTAAATCTTGAAATTTTTTCCCACTTCTTTCTTCACTTTCCTATCTATTATTTTCTCTACCTGTAATTATGTGAAGAAAGCTGTTTCTTTAAACATTCTCTTTCATAATCTATAATTCTTACATGTGAATGGGATAATGGCCACAGATATAATAATGTTCTTATTCTGTATCTCAAAGTATATGCATTAAAGTGATGTAACAGTGACAGACATTCACTGAGTTTTGCCAATACTAAATGTTAACATAAGCTTTAAGGTGGTTAACACTTTTACTTCATAGAATAATGTATCAAACACTCTGGATTTATAGAATAATGTATCAAACACTCTGCAGTGTTAATGTCTAAATAGTGAACCTCTGATATAATGAATCCTTTGAGCCAACCAATTCCATACAATATCTGATCAGTACAGGCTGTAATGATACCTGACCAGTACCCCACTAATACACCATCTATACTATAAATTCACACAGGTGGTGGTAAAGTGTTAAATAACATACTAGAGATACAGGTTATTTTAAATTCAGAAGTATGATTAATTTTGCAAGCCTCATGGACAAAGAGCAACAGGAAATTGAGGTGTCCAGAAAATTATGATTCAACCATTCCAAATATGGTTTTGAGTTATAAATGTTTAAGTAAAAAATGCTATAAATGCAAGAATAGAATGACAAATAATAGTGTGTTCACTGTCACTGTCTGCTCTGGTGTATCTCAATTATATGTTTATCATTTCCATTCATAGATTCACCTGCCTGACATTTCCCTAGACAGTGGGTGAGTCCAGAAAAGGCACTTACATATCACCTTGTCTCATCATAAGAATAAAATACAGACAAGGGCTTCTTATCCTTCCATGCCTTACAGTCACTTTTCATAAACATGCAAAAAACAGCCTGCTGTTAAAAAAAATCCCCCTGACTCAAGAGTGTATTCACAAGGTATAGTCACCCAGACTTTAGGAGTTAAACTAACTTCTCTAAAAAAAAAGAGTTGCATGTTACCTCTAATTGGTTACCTTCACCTCACTACTAACAACCAAAAATTACCAAGTTGTGTTCAATATCAATACTAAGAAATCAAACAAGAAGTCAGTAGCTGACTAATTTGGCACAGAATTAAGGTTACAAAGAAACAATTCATAGTGGTAGGAGGATTGCTGACTAAATCAAGTGACATGAGTTAGACAACTAAATTAGAAAAAAAAAAAAAAATGCTATGAAAGAAATGTTAAGGAAGAAAGCCTACATTAACTTCCTTAAATAAAAATGTATCTAAGAAAGGGAAAACTTCAGGCACTGAGACACTCCAACGAAAATTATGATTAATTTTTTTTTACTTAAGCTCTTAAAATACAACCCACCTCTACTGTGGCAATGCAGGTGTTTTGTTTCCTTTGGGTAATAGTGCAAGGATAGTCTCCCTTGCTGAATCTCTCTCTGGAGGACGTTAATATGAGCATCACTCTAGACTGGCACACAACTTATGCAGGCACTCTACCAGCAGTCTTAAAAGTATGAAATAGATTTACTGACCCCTACCCCTGTTGGTGAGTCCTTGTGATATAGAGGCTGTGTCCAGGTGGAGGGAATCTGTCTTGGTCTGTGGAATATTGTGATAGATGCGCTTGTAGTGGTTGTACACAGCCACACTCAACACCTTCTTTGCGCGTTCCTGACCTACTACATGCTTGTCTAAGAATTCATAGATCTGAGGAAGAAATACAATACATCTATGGATTATTTATGCAATAAAACATTCTTTACACAACAAATTTTGTAATACTATAAGTATGTTAGCAAAATATTTGAGCAAGAAAATATTTTGATTGATAACAAAAATATTTGTTTCATCAGTATCTGAAAAGCACATACAAACCAAAGCACATTAAAAGTTACAACCGAGATCAATAAAATTTCTTGTGTCATAAGCAAACCTTCTTTGGAGGTGGAGGAGGTGATCTATGGCTAAAGGAAGTCTTTGCATCATCTCTCTTCTCTTTCTTCTTTCTCTTTGAATCAACTTCTGACAGCACAACAAAGAAGTGGTGGCATTTCTCACATTTTACAAACCTTGTTGAAGCTGCATGAAGTGGAAAGAAATAATTATATTGCAAATAATCTCAAACTGATAACAACCTCTTTGGCAAGAATGTTATCATCAAAATTCAAAATATGCATAATTTTTCAACATTAGTACTAATAACCTTGTAAATCAAGAAAACACTTATATTTCCAAAACAAACAAAAGAAATTCTCTGATTACAGGATAAAAAAATCTTACATTGCATTACCTCTTTAGTAATCATGCCTCAACTAACACAAACCACATCTGCTATTTCTTTTCTGTTTGACAGATTCATCTGAATTTCATTTTAAAAATTCTTAATTGTCACTTAATAATCCCTTAACTCAAACAGCAAGAATAATGCAACTATAGATGAAGAAAAGTACTAGTTAGAAGGTGAGACTATAAGTGATATAGGAACTTACACACAAATGTTTCCACATGAATGCAAGGATCTCCACATTTGGGACAGCACAGCTGGTTCTTCTCATTCTTGTTCTTCTGAGCATCCTTATCTCCATTTCCATTGTCCCCACCTGAACCATCTGATGGCGGCCCTGTGGAGGAAGACTGCAGCCAGATGGAGGTGGTGCTCAATGGACGAACCACTAGCAGTGTTCTCCCCTTCATTTGGTGTCCCCACACCCTTGAGCACACAATACCTGAAAGTACGGTACATCTTTTTTTTAAAGTTTGCATCTATAAATAAGTAACTGCAACTTTTGTATGACATGTGTATACTAAATATATCAAATATGATTAGCATAAAATTTCAGTGGAGGTATGGCAGCTGGACATGAAAAATATTTGTAGTGAAACACAAACAAGGCCCCCCCCCATACAGGGCTGAAACAAGCAACACACACACACACACACACACACACACACACACACACACACACACACACACACACGCACACACACACACACACATGCAGCAAAAAATAAAAATAAAAAAATAAGAAAGCTAGAAAAAGAAAGAGAAAATAGCTAGTAGTTATTTTAAAATGACAATGCCCAAAGAAACCAAGACTTCAATTTCATGTTTCCCTTGCACTGTATGTTCATTTAGTTTCATGACAAATCAGCATTCAAGGAACACTGCTTGCTATATAGACAGCTAACTGTGCACCACTGATAAGATCAGCTTCACTGTCAAGATACCCTTGTGCATGATGTTAATTAACATTTTTTTTTCTTTTTTTGCTAGATCTCATATGGAATCTTTACTTGGTAGCTTCTATCAATTCTGCTTGAATAAAAAGATCTATAAGATTATAGAATATTGTGTCAATAAAGTGCAAAAGAATAATGTAAGATGTCTATGAAATGAGATATACTAAGACATCACTCACAGAATATAACTGAAGGTGAAAAGCTATAAAAGAATACTGCAATATTCTACCCAAGAGTAATGCTGAACTGAGAACTTGCTCAAGTCCAAACTTTCTTTTCTCCAAAAATTAATGGCGATTCACATGTATCCCATCAATACACCTTAAAGCACTCACAGTTGTCCATACAGTCAAATGCCACTGATTCAGTACTCTCAGAAATGTTGTATTCCAATGCCATACCTACTGGAAATAGATCTCAAGGTTGTTTAGGCACCTCTGAGGTCTACTGTTGACAATAAGGAAATCATCAACATCCTATTCACAGTGGGCTTGAATGTGGGTAGCCATAGTGTGAAGTGACAGCTTGTATAAAGTGCTGATCTTGATTCTGGGTCATATAAGTAAGTGTCTTGGCCCAATCACTCATCAAGCATCCATTTTAGTGTGTCTTGTCCCAATCACTCATTTATCATTAATTTCTGCTTACATATCACAGCATACATCCATCTTATCTAGTCTTACCAAATTGACAATTATACAATTAAGTATTCCTGCTGTCCTCTTCAGATGCAGCTGACCTAACTAAATAATAACTGAAGTGGGTCAAGGTTGTGTGTTGCAT
The DNA here is from genome assembly GCF_035594125.1 of Scylla paramamosain. Classification (NCBI taxonomy): domain Eukaryota; kingdom Metazoa; phylum Arthropoda; class Malacostraca; order Decapoda; family Portunidae; genus Scylla; species Scylla paramamosain. The sequence continues at coordinate 13,480,514 of NC_087152.1, forward strand.
CTGTGATTACCTATTTGATATTTTTACAAAGGCTGTATGAGGAAGATGTTAGTAGAGGCCAAGAACTTGATCAAGCAAGAAGAGAATGATCAGACAGGGAGAAGTGAAAGGTCTTCTGCCATGGCAATCCTTTATGGGGATGCTCTCTAATGTAATGAGGCATTAGAGAGAAAAGAAAAAAAAGAAAGAAAAAAACAGACAGATATATATTAAACTATAATAAAACTACTTACTACATTAATAAAAGGAATATAAAAATTGGTATGATAACAAGTGCAATGTATACACCATAAGTAATTATCTGACATTCATAGGTATCATACCAATATCTTTCATGCTAAAAAAAAAAAAAAAAAAAAAAAAAAAAAAATCCCACTCACCATTTTTACTTATAATCTGAGAATTCTGAATAGACAGCAGCCTCCGAAGGGACCGTGCTCCCCACCTCACACTGGACATGGTTCTGCTTGATTCTTGCTGACTTAGTGCACGCCAAAGGAAAAAAGTGGTTGCAAATAAATTCAATCTGTAATATATAAAAACTGAGAATATAGTTTCCAGCTTTCTGACTGATACAGCATAACAGCTACTCAACACAAATTCTGAAAAAATAAGGGAATTACAGTAATCAAAACTTATGAATTACAGTTAACACAACTCAAACAAACATATCACTGGAATTATTTCCACCTAAAATAAGGTGGCAAAGATTATGACATTATCATTTAGCTAAGCTTAATGATCTATCAGCTACAGTAGCTACAAAGCTACTGTTCTCAGCTACTGTACTTGGTCCCTGAGTTTAGATTGCATAAATATTTTGTCAAATTTTCTTTATGTTTTACTTTATAAATCAATGCAACACATAAAAGTGCTGCTACTATATCATTACTAAGTAACATCCTGCTTCCTGCCTGGAACAGAAACAAATGACTGATTAGAGGTGCGATGTATTGGTGCTGTGGTGTTGGGACTCATACAGATTCTACCGACAGAACTATTATCAACCTGACCTCACAGTGAATTTCATTCTCCCTAAATTTAGTGTGTAAAATTAATGCCCTAACTACTTCACAACTTTTGATGAAAGAAATTCCTTACATAAAAAGTTATTAGCTACATACAAACTGACTTGTGTGAAATAAACTCATGATTCACAATACAAAGTCATCACTTTGTGGCCATTGTGGTAAACTGGGTCACGTGAGAACTATCAAGGGAGGCCACTGCAGTCACGAGCCATCTTGACTAATTATCCCATGGACAAGATACACAAAAAAAAGAGAAAGACTACAAAAGATGGAACATGGTATGATGTCAAGCAGTTCCCTTCCATATGCAGTCTTCCACTTTGATTTAGCAAAAGGAAATCTTTACTGTCTTCAAAAAATGTCAATAAAAAATGTTCAACAACAATTCACAATAATACAAAACAAAAGCATATTTACTACAATACCACCAATGAGAAGATAATTACTACAAAATCTTGGAAATTACACTGTGGTTTTACAAAACTCAATGATCTTGTGTTGTTACATAAAGTAGATGCCTGCCAATCAAGCTGCTGATCCCATTAATGACAAATTTGACAAGGGTTATATTCATAACAGCAGGTAAGTATATCTATATCTATCTATCTATCTATATCTATATATCTATATATATATATATATATATATATATATATATATATATATATATATATATATATATATATATATATATATATCCAAGAAAGGGTGGACCCCTCAATTACACAACTAAGACTTGGCTTCTCCCCACCAAGGCCATAGAGTACTAACTGTAGTTAATATAAACTATGAATAGGTTTCATATTGAAATACACACACACACACACACACACACACACACAAACACACACTTGAGCCTGATACACTTGTTACTACCGGTACCACCACCACCATCGTTACGTAACTTAATTATGGTTTGTATATACTTAACCCTGCACACAAGCAGCAATAAGACAACTAAATTAACAGATAGTGAGGGTAAACAATGAAGAATGGTGAGTGCACAGAGTAGCAAGGCCAGTCAAATAGTGCAGTACAGCCCAGCACATACTCATAAGAGGCTACCGTCAGCTGATCACAACAATGTCACCACAAATGTTACCACTGCTCATATTTCTGTCCGTGGCGAATTAAATATATTTTCCTAGCACACACATGTCACTTTCATTGATATAAAGCACGTCTAGTTATACGGAGTAACGATTCTAAGATAAACAGCCTTCATCTAGCACGTACCCTCTTCCCACTACTTGCGCTGGCCCAACAACAACTGCTACTGCAAGGCACGAGTCACCGAGTGTTTCACTGCCAGGCGCTACAGGCCACCCTGCCTTAACTCATTTTTTAAATTTAATTTTATTTACTTATTTATTTTTTTTTGCAAGGAGAGATGGCTTTAACTACGATCTATCTTGCCAATGTCTTTGGAATTATTTATTTATATTGTCAATATACCTGTCTTGATTATCAGCAGAAGTAAAAGTCAACACTAGTAGCACAAAGTTGTTACATATTTTTTTACGCAAGTAGCATTGTTACGTAACTTACAAAATTAATAAGAGGAATATAGATAGAAATATTGAGGGCCAGAAAATAACAATACAGGAATTTGGCATGATCGGTGTAGATGTCAAAACGTCAAATCTACCAAGATTAGCCCTTCTCATAAATTAGGAAAACAATGAAAAAATAAATTTATATCATTATTTTTTATCACAATATATTACTAGTGAGTCCTGATTTATAAGTAACTTGAAATGCATTACCCAAGATCTCGCCTGTCGCTAAGAGCTGTTGTTATCGTTCAGCTGACAACTCACCAATTAGTAAACACAGGAGTGACGGTGTGGAGTGTTAGTGCAGATTGCCTGTGGTGTTCACTTTCCTGACACTCTGGGCGGACCTGATACCATTCCCCACACACTGTAGAGGTTAAAGGAGGCTATAATACCTGAGAGTGAAGCACCGCGGAGATGTCTCCGCCTCAGAGTCTAGGGCTCGACGTGGAGATCCTGCGGCGCCTGAGTAGTGACCGTCTGGTGAGGGTGTTGGAAGACGCCCCTGGGGCCAAGGACCTGATCATCGATGGGGATCTCATGAAGATGCTCGACCGGATAGCTGGGGCCACACTGCTAAGGTGAGACTTGCGTAACCTAACAACCTCTATTTTTATTTTTATTTTATTTTAATTTTGTTTTCCATCCCCATTCTGCTGAAACGCAGAGGTCTACGCGGCGCTCGGTATACAGTTACATTGTTTATATATATATATATATATATATATATATATATATATATATATATATATATATATATATATATATATATATATATATATATATATATACACACACAATAGCAAAGAAAAATAATAACATTGCGCTGTACAACAAAAGTATATTATCAAATGTACAATCAATACAGAAAAAAAGAAAAAAATCGCCTCCTCTATCTCAAAGCCCAAACTTGTGGAAGAAAAGAAGCTTCACATTTACATTTGTTTTATGGTTTACTGCTTTTATCATGAAAACCTCAAACAAAACTTTATTTCCCTTTCTTTCTGGTATGTTACAGCAGCTGTTGTATGGAACTGCATCTTTAGAGTTCCTTTTATCATGTGGCTTCATATATTAATAGTGGTAATTGAGTTGCTGTGATCCTCTCCATGTGAAACTTACCTATGATAAATTTTCATTACTTTGAAATTTTCATGTCGCTACTTGAGAAAACGCTTATGAGATATGCCATTGTGAAATGCCTAAATAGGTCACTAGATAAGGAAAAAAAGAACATAAATTAATAAATTTCAAGTGTTTCCGTATTTTTCTTTTCATCTTTTTCCTCTCGCTATTAAACATTTTTGGAGTGGTTCAGTGATATCAAGAGTATCACATCAAGTCATCACTGCAGTTCTATGCAGTGATGACTAGAAGTCATCAACATGCAAGAGATTCTATTTGTTTTATGGAAGAGAAAAATCTATTAGATCCTATCTTATCAGTATAAGACAAGGAAGGAAGATGGCAGGGTGTTGAAAGCACAAAGTTAAATATGTATCCATATATCATGAATATATATTACTAAAGACTGTTGTAGTGTTTGTGATATGAGAGAGGCTATGACTTGTATGCACTGGATTCTACAGCATGAAATATGTACATCATAAAGAAGATAATCATGCCTTCGAGTTTGCTTACTTTGGAAATCAAATAGAATTTTATAAAATAAAACAAATAAATAATTAAAAGTTTATGGTGGCCCTCTTACACACATATTCATCAATAAGTACGGTGGCATACTGGTGTCAGTGTACATATGTGGAAAAAATACTGAAAACTGTTTCTTAACCTGAGAATGCTGAAATAATGTTAAAGGTGTACTGGAAAACGCTGTATTTACGGCAGTACAACGTCAGTGTTCTTCACAAGGGACTTTTTTACCACATTTTTAAGTTTATTGATGGTGATGAAAATACTAAAATTGTGAACATTTCACACTTTGATCAGAAGTCTACTCACAAAACTTTGTGGTAAATTGCATCTGTAACCAGACATTAGGCAGTGATGAAGTGTTGGCCTGGAGAAATCTGACAACAGGAGCATTGAGTTTGGTAAAACTCAAAATGAATAAATAAACAAAAAATAAATAATAATAATAAAACGGTATAAAATAAATCAGACTCTCTCTCTCTCTCTCTCTCTCTCTCTCTCTCTCTCTCTCTCTCTCTCTCTCTCTCTCTCTCTCTCTCTCTCTCTCTCTCTCTCTATATATATATATATATATATATATATATATATATATATATATATATATATATATATATATATATATATATATATATATATATATATATATATATATATATATATATATTATATTATATTATATTATATTATATCATATCATATCATATCAACACACCAGTGATGTATCCGATATCTGCCTACCCGCATCCGCATTGTAAAACAGCAGATCCGCACCAGTATCCGCAGCCACATTTTCAGATGACAAAAGCTTCGCCTCCTCCTCCGCATCAAAGAAACGCAGCTGTTACATGTGTATGTGTGTGTGTGTTAGAACGAGTGAGGGAGACTGGTTGAGAGTGTAAAGGATACTGAGAGAGAGAGAGAGAGAGAGAGAGAGAGAGAGAGAGAGAGAGAGAGAGAGAGAGAGAGAGAGAGAGAGAGAGAGAGAGAGAGAGAGTCATCAGTGTGTGTTTGAGTGAGTGAGTGAGGGTAAGTGTTAATGAGTTGGATGGAGAGTAAGCGTGAGTTGAGAGATTATTGGAGTGAGAATGGCTGTTGATATGAATAAGTGAGAAGCGTGAGCGAGGCAGCGTGAAAAGAAAAGAGTGAGTTAGAATAGGAAAATGAGTGAAAGATGAAGTGTGAATATGAGTAAGATTGAGTGTGGATGGGAGTGAGTGGTAATGAGAATGAGAGTCAGCATGAGTGACAGAATGCAAGGATGAGAGAGAGAGAGAGAGAGAGAGAGAGAGAGAGAGAGAGAGAGAGAGAGAGAGAGAGAGAGAGAGAGAGAGAGAGAGAGTTCATAACGAAGGAAGGAGAGTACTGGCAGCAAGGAAGTGGAGGAAGGGTGGAGGGGCATGAGAGTACAGGGAGAAATAGAGATGAAAGAAGGGAGTGAAGAATTAGAGGGAGGGAGGAAGTAGTGGAGAATAAGTGCTCCCTCTTCCTGCCTGCTACTCCTTTTCGTCCTCCCCCATCCATCCCCTTATTTCTATTCCCTCCATCTCCTTGGCCTCTATACACCCCCTTGAAATATACATATTTTACTTATTTCATTATACCCCTTTTTCTATTTTTTTTTTTTTCTCTCCCTCCCTTTCTCTTCTTTGTGAAGCTGTGTGTGGCAGATACGGCGTACTTTGTATTACTGTGATATATGTAAAAAGTATCCGCATCTTCATTTGTGACCGCGGATATGGAGGCAAAATAAATCCGCATCCATATCGCATATATTGATACTTTAACATCCGCATTCTTATCCGCAGTCGCATTTTATGGGAAATGCATATCCGACTCCGCCTCCTTATCCGCGGATCTCTGAAATTTAGTATATGATACATTATTAACACACACACACACACACACACACACACACACACACACACACACACACACACACACTCTTTCCCCCCCGCACTAATTCTCTTTCAGTCATGCACACGTCATTATTACGTGCAGCGGCGTACCCAGTATAAAGAAGACGCAGTAAACCACAAAAACATTCACACAAACCACTGTCAAGGAAACAACTTGGCCTCATTGGAACGCGTATATGGAAAGCCAAATTCCAGTTCACTCACGTAGGTTTGCTGGCACCAGTAGTAAGGGCGCTCCTCATCACTGCTATCTTTTAGGGGCCACGGAGGGTTGTCACACGGGGGCGAAGGGTAGAGATTGGTCAAGGTTCACCAGGCTGTGTCTGTGATCATCGTAGAAGCTGGAACAGAGGAATCGAACTGAAAAAAAAGAAAAAAAGTGCGTGATGGATAGATGGACAGGGACAGTATTATGGAGGCCTGCAAGTAGGACTGGGAGGAACTAAAATTATTCATGGATAATGGGACCAAACTGAGTGTTGTAGCGGCCTGAACAATGAACATATGTTTCGTGCATTTTATTTACATATAATTACATCATATAGTAAAGCAGTGAACACTATAAATGTGGAGTAATGCAGGTATCCCCGAACGCATCAAAACCTTTTGTGTGCGTGGGTGTGTATGTGTGTGTATAAGGAAAATACGATAAAACCCTCAACAATATCAGCATCTAAATGCTCTCTCTCTCTCTCTCTCTCTCTCTCTCTCTCTCTCTCTCATAATGCGCATGCTCCTGCCGACATCCACAACTCAGTGTGGACGAAGTAATAAACTTTTCGGCAAATATTTGTGCTTCACATAATAAAAAAAAAAAAATAATAACTCAATAGTTTACTGCTCTAATATTTTAGAAGGCGACTTGAATTATCGATACTCATTTGTTTTGTTATCAGATATGACATGCAGAAAAAGTCACGTGAAGGATGGACAGCACGTGACACGTGAGATATTTTACCTCGCTCTTCTGGGGAGACGAAGCACTTGATTCAGTTCCCTTATCCTCTGCCCTTTGGACATCTTTAGAGGAACATGTAGATATTCATTACATGAGGAATGAATAGCTCAATATATCATCTGCTTATCAAACGAAACAGCTGCTGTTCCCCGAGTTTAATGATAGCGAACATACTGCTTCACATGCACTATTGTCAGCGTTTTTTTTTTTTTTTTTTATTTACGCAATGCCGCATAAGTGCGGCACTGCTTTATCACGGTATTCAGCAGCTCTGGTTTTCATATCGTAACATTTTATGCAGTCTTGGCGCTCCGTTTTATATATATATATATATATATATATATATATATATATATATATATATATATATATATATATATATATATATATATATATATATATATATATATATATATATACACATACACCGGGCAACGTCAGCCGCATTTGCCACCTGCCTGTCATTCTGTATTTATTTATTTATTTATTCATTTTATGTAAGAGGGGGCTCCGGCCAGATTACAAAAAGTTGCAAAAAAAAAAAAAAGCTACCAGAGAGGAATGTCAAAGGGATTATACAAGTTTGGAGGTAAAGCGTCTCGAAAGCTCCCTCTTGAAAGAGTTTGTCATAGGAAAGGGGAAATACAGAAGTAGGCAGATAGTCTTGCATTAGAATGATGGACAGAATAGGGGTTAGAATAAAGTTTTCTGTTATGAGGTAACAGGAGGGGAGTCATGCAGTTAGCAAGATCAGAGGAGCATTTAGTGTGAAAGTAGCAATAGGAGATGGAAAGAGAGATAACTTTGCAGCAAAGAGAGAGAGAGGTTGAAGACAGTCAATTAGAGGAGAGTTGATAAGACAAAGTGCTGCCATTGATTCCACCTTGTTAAAAAAAAAAGCAGTACAAATGGAACATAGAAGAAAACAAGAGATGCACCCATGCAGAAAAGATAGGCTGAAGATGGTCAGTTAAAGGAGAGGGATTAATAAGACGAAATATTCTTTATTCCACCCAATTCAAGAGAGCAGTATGAGTGGCACTCCTCCAAGTAAGGCCCCTTTCACATGACGCCACCAGTGGCCATCACTGCTTACCCCAATGTGAAAGGGTCAGGTAAGTATAAGCAATAAGTGACCACACCCCAACATCTTTACCGGTTACCTGCCTGTGCCACAACAGTGGCCTCATGTGAAAGGCTCCATTGCAAACTATGGGAGGTAACTAGTGGCAGCCACTAGTGGCATCATGTGAAAGGGGCTTTAAGCATACTCAGTATATTGGCTAATAAGGCCCCTGTATAGAGTTTCTACTTTAGGATAATGAGAAAAATTGGCAGAGATGACTCAGAATGCCTAATTTTATAGAAGCTGTTTTAGTAAGAGATTATGTGAAGTTTCCAGTTTAGGTTATTAGTAAAGGTCAGGTTGAGGATTTTCAGTGCAGGAGAGAGGGACAATTGAGTGTCATTGATAAAAGAGATGATAGTTATGTAGAAGGTTGTGTTGAGTTGATAGATGGAGGAATGTATATAATTACATACATCAGTTTTTAATAATAATAGAATTGTGTGGGTTTGCTTCCTGATATATATATATATATATATATATATATATATATATATATATATATATATATATATATATATATATATATATATATATATATATATATATATATACTTAATGACCTGAAGGTATGACAGAAAGCTATCCTAAAACATGTACTCCCATATTTCTTAAATGTGTAGTACATCATGTGACTCCTCATTGCTGTTAAGCCACATGCATACCTGTAATGTTGATACATATCTAGTGGAATACTACAGTTTCTTCTCTCTCTCTCTCTCTCTCTCTCTCTCTCTTATCATTAACATTCCCTGCCACACACTGCAGGAGTCATGGGGTAGACAAGATGTACCGCCTGGAGAGAGTCCCACCACCAGTGCAGAGTAGCCAGCGAGTGTACCTGGTGCGGCCATCCCTACTGCAACTCAAAATATTGGCTGACCATGTGCATTCTGACCATGCTGCACACCCTGACCTGCAGTAAGTGGCCTTCCCCACTTCAAGCTGGTTTTATACAAACTTAGAGAACTTGGACAACATAAGTCAGTATACATATAATACCTATATTCCAGTGAATGCAGTCCTTTTTGCCATCAAATAGAAGCATGCAATTTATTTTTGTATGTTGAACACCATTTATAATTTTGTATGTATTTTAGATTATTAGTGCTTTAACAATAACTGCAATATTACTATGTACCTTTTGTATTAGTAAGGATTAATAAATTCAGGGTAATTTAGAGACAAGTTTCAGCAGCCAATCAACAGGTTGTATAAGTACGTTCATGTCTACCAACAGTGTGCATGTAGTGGTGGTGCCACGGCTGGTGTCTTGGGTTACAGGCTTATTGGAAGAGGAGGGTCTTTATGGTGCCCTTACCCTTCATGAATTTTGCCCTGATTTTATTCCTCTTGATGATGATTTGCTGTCACTGGAAATGACATCCTTCTTCAGGTGAGTACTGTACATATGGAAACTCTAAGGTTCTCTTTGCCTTTGTACTTTGCACTTTACCAATTTGATAGCATCTTCATTGTCAAGAATTTTACTTTTGTGTTTCAATAATTAAACATTGTCATAAATTACATGAAATGTAGCTAAAATATCACTTGTTACTAATTTCATGCTTCTTTACCCGTATCAGAGAATAGGCATGAGTCATTAGCATCCCAGTAGTATTCCATTGAGCTTCAAACCCATCACAAGCTAAAGAAGTGATGATAAAATAAGCTGTATACTCAGCAACACAGAATGAGCTGAAAACCAGAAAGATAAGATATAATGGCATGGCTTGTCATATTCATTATAGGTGACCTGGATAGATTTGCCATAGCATATCAAGATGACAAGCTCCATTTTGTTGTCATGATGTGGGTAGATTACACAGATTTTTGGAGGGCAAAATTGGTGTCAGGTTAGGGAATCCAAAAGAGCATTTCTCTAAAACCCATGTTAAAAGTTCACATTTCACATTTATTCTCTGTGACATCTTTTCCTTATCATATGCCAAGAATGTTATTTATGAAAACAAAAACACTTGTTTTTGTAATTTTATACCAGATTTTTTCAGATATGTGACACTAATGCACAATCTGCCTCATCTGGAAGTAAAAAAGTCTTTCAAGATTATTGTTTAATTTTTCTCTTAATTTCAGAGATGCCTTTCTTGAAGGGGACTTCAGTGGGTGTGTTGATGTAGCTCGAGCCATCAACACACTGCAGGGACTCTTTGGTCAAATTCCGTATGTGCTGGCACATGGGAGGGCAGCCAAGGCAGTGGTAAACACTCTGGATCTCCTCAACAACCAAAACTCTCCCAAAAAGACTAGCCAGGTTTATCACATTTGTTTTTTGTCATGGTTGTTTAGATGTATTGCAAATTAAATCTAATTGGTGTATGTTTACATAAAAGTTTTAGGTCACAAAAAAATCTTCCTATGGTCTGACCATTTTATCCTGAGCATTTGGGCATTGTCCTTTTCGGGTATTTCCTGGCCTGCAGCAGTGGCACACTTGTACCAACACACACCTTATGTCATGAATGGAGTTGGAGTATATATACACTGTAATGCTCTAAATAGGCAAGTTAATGTAACAGATGTTTATTTTTTAGTGATAACTGCATTGTGTTTTGCAAACAGCACAGTACTTGGTAACATTTCTGCCAGGTGTTGTCATGCTGTCAGAATGACCGTGTTGATCCATCAGTCACTTCCTCTCTCACCGTGTATGAAGAGGAAGAGGAGGAAGGGAGGGAGGGAGGGATAAAAATAAATTTGCATAAAATGTAGATTCTATATATGGAGAGAGAGAGAGAGAGAGAGAGAGAGAGAGAGAGAGAGAGAGAGAGAGAGAGAGAGAGAGAGAGAGAGAGAGAGAGAGATGGTGTGTTGGGAGCAAGGTTATCACTAACACTTAAGACTCTTAAGCTGATAATTTGCCCATCACAAAGTTTGGCAGTACTGCAGGCTGGGAAATCCCCAGAAAGGACAACACCTAAATGCTCAGGATAAAATGGTCAGACCATAGTAATGCTGTGAAACAGTGAATAAGATGCGTAGAATGTTGAAATGTGGAAGTAATAAAGACAGTTGGGCATTGGACAACCAGAGGAAGTCAGTGAAGTACCTGGTATATTAATAAGAGTATTTTTCTTTAAGAATGTAAGGTTTTGTTGATTCTGTGGAACTTTCTCACATCTCATTTGGAAAATGTTGAAATTTTCACATCCACACATTGTAAAGAATATTAAATAGGTTGTCCATCATAAGGAAATGGAGGAAAGTGTTTACATCCTCAAACTATAAAGGATGTTACAGAGTAGGCTTTTCATCAAAGGGATATGAAGTGTAGTGTCACTGGCAGTCCATCCATGGACCACCAACACTATCATAAATTGCAACTAACCAAGTAACAGTCATCAGCTATGCTGTAAACCGTAATATGGATTACATATTTACATTCCTTAGAGAAACATAGGTCAAGAGGGGACCTGATAGAAGTCTAAGTGGCATAGGAGTTATAACAAGGGGGATGTAAGCAAAATTCTCAGGATCAGTAATCAGGATAGAACAAGAAATAATGGGCTCAAGCTTGAAAAATTTAGGTTAAAAAAATGAGAGAGGAAGAAATTGGTTCTCAAATAGAGTGGTAGATGAATGGAATAGACTCAGTAATCAGATTGTTAGAGCTGAGACATTAGGGATCCTTAAAAAAAGATCAGACAAATTCATGGATGGGGACAGTAGGTGGAAATAGGTAGGTATGTTTCATACAGGGACTGCCACATGTAGGCCTGATGGCTTCTTGCAGCTTCCCTTATTTTCTTATGTTCTTATGTTCGCTTTTTTGCTCAAGGCTCATTATCTTCTCTAAGTTTGCTAGGTTCAAGGAGTGCTTAGGTCTCATGTCTTTAATATAAGTAGTAGGGTGATATTTCACTCTGTTGATAGCACAGCATTGCACTTGTAGGAAGTTTTGCACTGGCAGGCAAAGGGACCAAGACAGGGGCAGGCAGTAAGCTAGAGGTGGTCTTCTGGGCAGCAGTTGTAAACAAAGATTCAACAAGGACATTACTATTATTTCACTCAACAAGTAGCACAACACTACACTAGAAGTGTTAAAAAATATGGGAGTGAAATCAATAAGTGTAGTGGTCAAATTCAACTCTTGGGAAGTTTCATGTGACCAAGACAGAAGGCATTCTTTAACAATAACTGGCTGGTGAAACACACACCTTCTCTTCTTGTATCTTTCAACTAGCATTATTGACATTTCCTTTTAAATTGTGGTGGCCATTGAATGCTTTAAATAAAATCAAATGAATAAAGAAGTTGCTAGTGCATGTTCATCATCACCACCACCACCACCACCACCAAGAGAAAGAGAGCAGCCTCATAATGAATTTCATATTGGATTTCCAAGATCATGAAAGTAATCTCAAATTTATTGAGGTCATCAGCAGTTTTTCATATACCAAATGGTCATGTAATTAATTTTATGGAGGATTTGCTTTACTGCCTTATAGGAAAGCTGAGTGACTGTTGCACTGTTCTCAAAGAGTATGCATATGTCATATTATATTACATTTACTTACTTAACCCACTTTGCTGATGGGAAGTAATAATTTTCATCTACATAAAAACTGGATCTCTTTGTATAAATGCAATATTTCCTAATTAATTATGCACTTCCCTATAGGACATTCATATAACAGATACTTTTCAGGAAACTGAAACTTTGCATAATCAGGTCAGATAAACAAAGTAATTTTGATTTTTCATATTTTCAGATGCCAGAAATCAGTCACCTCTTCATATTTGACCGAGATGCAGATTATGTGACGCCTCTCTTAACTCAGCTAACCTATGAGGGCGCCTTAGATGACCACTTTGGCATTAATGCAGGGGTGGTAGAGTTCCCTGGGGAGGTGGTGGGACAGGATGCACCCCGCAAAGTTCCTCTTAACAGCAAAGACACCATTTATGACAACATTCGTAATAAACACTTTGCTTCTGTATCAAGCTATCTTATAACAAAAGCAAAAGAGGTGAATGCGAAGAAGGAACAAGCACAGAACATGACTGCCAGTCAAATGAAAGATTTCGTAGCCAATGAACTGCGCACACTGCAGTCCTGCCATGCCACACTGGCTCTCCATCTGAGGGCATGTGAGTCCATCACCAAATCTGTGAAGCAAGACTTTGAGACCCAGCTGACAACTGAGCATGGGTTAGTTACTGGGGCAAGTAATGCTGGACAGGCCAGGAAGTTTTTGAAGAACTGTCTTGCTCGTATGCAGCCTCTTACTGACAACCTGCGCCTCTTTTGCTTGTACAGCCTTACTCAGGATGGTCTGTCTCCCAAGGATTACAAACAGTTGGCCTCCCAGATGCTTGCTGCACATGGACATAAACATCTGATCACCCTTAATAATTTGCGGCAGCTGAATCTCCTTTGTGCCACAGAATCTTCAGCTTCTAGTACAGGGGTGAACCGAGATAGTTCTGGCACCAATATACAAGGTCGATTGGCTCAGGTGACTTCACTTTTGCCTAAGAAAGGGCAAGGATGGAGGGCAGCAGCCAAACGGTTGAGACTCATTCCAGATCCAGATAAAACCATAGATCTTCACAACCCCTCAGACCCCAGCTATGTTTTTAATGGAGCTTATACTCCTGTGATGGCCAAAGTGGTGGGTGAGGCACTGAGTGTGCGAGGAGCCTTTACTCAGACTCTGCTGGATAGCCTCAAAGTGCTGCCTGGCACCACCATTAGCCGGGCAGCACCACCAGGTTCCCCTGTGGGTCCACATGTAGCACTGGTGGTAATGATGGGTGGCGTAACTTACACTGAGGTGGCTGCCCTAAGGCTCTTGGCAGTGACCAGTGGCACACGCATCATTGTGGCCTCCACTTCAACCATTAATGGAGACCAACTTGTTTCAGGTGTAGTACATAAATAAACTTTCTGGTGAATGTCATATGGAAAGTTAGAAAGTTTACAAATTCATTATATCACTGGAAGTAAATAATAAAACAATGAAGAGAGACTTCACAAGTATTTACAGTATTAATTGCTGAAAAATCTCTCTCTCTCTCTCTCTCTCTCTCTCTCTCTCTCTCTCTCTCTCTCTCTCTCTCTCTCTCTCTCTCTCTCTCTCTCTCTCTCTCTCTCTCCAATGAATAATATGACAATACTTGTCTATCCATACTAAATATCCCATCATAATTAAATCTGCTTGAGAACAACACAAGATGGAGTGAGAGGTGGGAATGTGAGCATAATAAAGTGACCTACATGGAGGTGGGTGTAATCTTAGAATATTTAAGCCCGACTTATGACTCATCTGAACCAGGCATGGGACCAAGGTGAATTTACCACAGAAAATGACAGTATCAGTGCCAGCAAGCCAATAATGTGAAGAGAAACATACAAACCTCTCCTTTCATTGCTTGACAAGAAAAAATTCAGAAATGCTGTATCTATGAAGCACAGTACTACAAAGTATTATCTAAATAAACCACTTAATTAAAATTTATCATGTCAAAACATTAGAAGTATCAGCCTGGAACAATTACATGATCATGATGGTCTCTTAGTTTGGGAACTGCAAGTAATAAGTAGAGCAGTGACTAATTAAAATGCAGAGATATATAGCAGTGGGCATTCATGTGTGTATTTGTATAAAAGAGAAAACATGCTTGATGTCTGAAAAATAAAACTACCAATTACAAAAAATAATATGTGTGTGTGTGTGTTGTATAATGGAAAAATAGAAATTCAAGTTTTATATATATCCTTTTCTCACATGCATCTTATGAGAGAAATATACAGAAGACGAAGTATCTTATATTTCTCTTTCTGTACAAATTAAAAAATATATATAATTCACTCACAATCAATAGGAGAGTGAACTATTATCAAAATAGTTAAAAACAGTTAAATTATAATATATTTGTTTATAGCACACATACAAGAGCATGCACTCCAATGTTTTAAGTTGAAATGAACGTGCTGTCCAGTGACAGTTGTTGAAGAAGGAAAACCTTAATCGTATTATCACACCACCTACCCCAGCACAACACACCCTGATGGCACTGGTAGAAACCTCAAAAGCTTCAACCCTTCAATAGCAATACATCTTAGTGTTTGGGACGAGAGCTTTCCTGAGACTCTACCGTGTATGTCAGGCAAGGTTATTTTTTATACCAGACGTAGAGAGCAAATAGATCATTAACATGTAAGCGGCAAAGGACTTTTATGGAAAAGAACTTTCATTACATTGCTTATCGCCATAGTTCATGTGGTGGTAATAATTGAGTAGGACTGAGCCTTCATAAGATCGTGATCCTGAATATTCACACCATAATTTCACTCAAATTAAAGCAATAGTCACATGATAAATTAATAATTCTGTGATTATCCTATCTAAAACCTAGAGGCACCATGATTGGTATGAAGGGAGCTGTACAAGTCATTGACTGAATCACCAGAATACAAATATTTTATGCTGGTCACTGCACACAGTCACTTATTGACATAAAAATCTTAAAATTTACTGTGCGTCAACGAGTCATGTCTGAGGAATATACTAAGTCCTCTCACTCTCACAGTTTGTCTCTGTCGATGCACTAAAGACGTCACAGCGGTAAGAGTTTCGGAGGATGTACGAGAACCAAGCGCCTAGCAATTTGTCACGTACTGTCAAGCCTTTTTTTTTTTTTTTTTTTTTTTTTTTTTTTTAATCATATGATGCAACATGAAAACTGAAAGACTTGGTAAGACCCAAGAAAAGCACAGGAAAGTGTTGCTTTTCTGACAAAATATTCCCTCATTTTATTATTTTATTTAGTTTTATCTACCTATTTATTATTATTATTATTATTATTATTATTATTATTATTATTATTATTATTATTTTTATCAGCAGAACAACGGTAGATAACTTTCCCTCTTGGTTAACTGGCTGGAAGTCACTGATTCAGGGATTCACAAAGGTTATTGACAATCCATCCAATGGCTCAAGAATGTGCGTCGTGAGCATACCAATGAAGCTTCGAACCTTTTGATCAGCGACTGTTAATATTAACTAATGCAGTACTGGGTAACCTAAATATCCCACACAACGTACATCACAGATTGTACACAAAATCTGAATAACATAAGCGAACTGACTTTTTTCTAATATAAAACTGCGGGCAATCCAGTACCACAGTTACTACTGTTGTTGATCTTACGATAACATGCGAAGAAGTATCTCACGGTCTGTTGCAAGTTACAACCTACGTATGCTTAACCAGCGCGTCTTCGTGCCACTTTAACACACTTAACAGCAGGTTATAGGAGTCACCAAAGTAAGGCACAGCACTCTCGCTGGTCGACCGCTGCCAGGATGTCAATCTGTCAGGACGAAATTACGGAGTATGACAGAACAGGGACTCTCAACACGGCCCAGGCGACGGGTTGTGACTACCGATGGAGGTCAGATGCTGGTAAGGACGATATATGTCACCAGAAACACCCAAGGAATGATGGCTGCCAATACCAGCGCCGCGACCTTCAGTTTCTGCAAGCACGGGGTCTCGCAGGAAAAGAATCTTTGCAGAGTCCTACGTGAAGCTCTTCCGGAACACGTGCACACGCCGCCGCTCACCGAAGCCCCGCAGTCACACAAACCCTCGTACCTGCGACAATACAAATGTGTGAGGACACAAATTTAAATTTTGATTTCATATACAATACAGTATACTTAAATATAGTTTCTAACGATTTACATAATTACGAACAAATCTTTGGTCTTTAGTATGTGTATGGGCTATCAATGTGAATAATACATGTTTGATATTGCATATCAACAACGGTAACGCGCGTATTTTATCAGTGATTACATGATTTTTATAACAAAAAAACGTAACATTTCTTGTTCATCTCACTTGCGTGCTGCCCACGGCCGGTGCACGGAGACTGGCCTGGGGTTGGCGGGGTCAGGATGGGGTAAGTGGTCCTCGAGGCAAGCCGGAGAAAGGACAACTTCGACGTTCCCGGCATAAAGGTGTTGACATGAGCGACACACACTAACCTGCGCCAGAAATAAATAAATAAATAAATACCTCTGACTTTACATGCATACTCTGCGTCTTGCCTATGTATGTGTTAAAAATAAAAAAGTAAAATAAAAATTATTACAAATACATAAAAGGCACGGAATTACTATGGTGCATTACAAGGATAACTATGTGTATACAGTTACTGAGAAAGTACGTACATGTATCACAGGGACAGACAGTGTGTGTGTGTGAGAGAGAGAGAGCGAGAGAGTACGTAGTCAATGGTAATGTGTGTATACGGCCACTTCTCCGCGATCTTCATTTAAGGTACTGAATATCATCAATCACAAACTCCGTGATAAAACACACACACACACACACACACACTCTCTCTCTCTCTCTCTCTCTCTCTCTCTCTCTCTCTCTCTCTCTCTCTCTCTCTCTCTCAAAAATAAGAAAAAGCACGCTCAAAAATCAGCTCAGTGATCTACTAAGGAGTCTACCTTAGCTTATCATGTCATTTAAAAGACGATCTGTTAAAAAAATAAACAAATAAAGTACCTACCGCTTTATAATTATCTAGAAAAGTCTTCTTCACGTGACGGTCCTTTGTGTTTTCGAAAAGGCTACACATATAAGATAGGAACAGTGAAATTTGCGAGTGATGGTGTTGTGGCTACGCAGGGCATGGCAGATATTTAAGCATCAGCGCAGCAAAACAAATACAGGTGCATCAATTGAAACAGTCTAATTCATGTAGCTTCGTGGAAGTAACAGAAAAGAAACATGAATATTGCACTTTATCAGTGACGGTTCATTCATACAATGTAATTAAATTGTTGTTTAATTTCAGTAATGTTGGAAAAACACACACACACACACACACACACACACACACACACACACACACACACACACACACACACACCAAAAACATATTTGTAAGATCTCTGCTTTTGTTACGGACTTCAGGAAGGGGAAAATGTTTACTTAAGCAACAACATTGACTTACTGTGTCGACGGAGCCGTAGCTGCTCCTCACGCCGGGTGGGTTGTCCACTTCACATTTTCCATCTTGCGAGCAGCATGACCCTGGCGCGCAGCCGTCACGGTGCGCCTCCATTCGCGGGTCTCCATGGGCTTGAGAATGTTCTTTTTTGCTCCCTTTCTCCGCCACCAGTCTCTCTCCTTTGCGGGGCGCCAGTGAGGTATGCTCCCCCGGCTGTGACATGGTCTTGATGTTTTGCTTATTTTCTTCACTACTGATTATTAAAAAAAAAAGGGAAGGTGAACAAAGACTACGTGTATGGCTGCTTACTAAACTACTTTCTAATAGCACCGTGGTACACTAGAGTCAGCACTCCTCTGACTTGTTAACAACACATTTGCGACACACTGCGCGCTCGTCTGAACGTTCCAGGAGATATTCTTGATTTACCCGAGACAGATTTATTCTTATTTTCTCTCGTTAACAGTAACAGGTTCTAAAAAAAAAAAAAAATCACTGATCCTTGCAAAATATTGTTGATAAATGTCCTGCACCGCGCCGCTAGAGCATCTGTAGAGCCGACAGCGTGAAGTAGATGGTGCACCAAGCAACGAGGGCCAGACTCAGCCCTATCAGCATCCACCCCTTGGGTTTGACCCACGCCTGCAGCTCAACCTGGAGAAAGAAAAATCACCAATGAATATACAAGTGTCTGGGAGTGTTGTCATGATGTGCTCGAATACGGCATAGCGGCACCGCGGCGCAATGGCAGCACCACACACCCGGCGAGTGCTACCATGGGCACGTCAGAATACCTTACATACAAAATTTTTCCATCTCGTAGTTTACACTTCGTCACACCCTCGGTCATCGGGTAATAAAGAGTGACAAGCCAGACAGTGATTATCTTCCACATATCCAAAACAAAACATTACTTGGCACGAACTCACTGCTGTCGACACTGGCTCACTACGCCCATGATGGATTTCACCTGTCCTGTGTAGGCAACTTACATGTGTTGGTGAGTAACCTGCACAAGCTCAAAACATTTGGACCATGTTCTGCAGGTCCCCGAACAAAAATATTCATATAAAAACACCAAAACACCACCAGCATCCACCTCAGCTGTCTACAACGTGACGTAACACTAATGACATCCGCCTGGTTTGTCATAGGGGGCCTCACTTCCGCCGCGTGAGTGCCTAGACTCCGTTTATAGGCATATTTTCATTACTGTCCAAGTAGTATGTGATGCAGATGCAACGTGCAATTTACTGCGAAAATGAAAACCTGTGCAACTGATGTACCTATCTATTCCCTGGATTAGTATACAGTGGCAACACTTCCTGTTTTGCAGAAGAAAGTCAAGAGGAAATAAACAGCTCTATAGCACCAAACCCGCACGCACTGCCAGCCACTGACAATACCACTACAAGCAGCTGCTGTAACTCTGCCTTCCACACACCACCAAGTAGCGATCTAAAACTCTAGACCTTGACTATACTATTGAGAAACAATCACCGACTCTTCCGCTTTATCACCGTACTACTGATAAGCAACAACTTTCGGTACTGCCTGTGGCCACACTTGTATCACCACCACCACCACCACCACCGGTAGTAATAATAATACTGATACCGGCACCGCTGTCGCTTTTACTTTACCCTCCCCCCATCCACCCAACGCCGCTAAGCATTATCCCCCACCCACCAGATCCCTAATAGTGATCACTGCAGCAACACACACACGCACACACACCCCCCAGAATAACTACAAAATCGAAAGTGAACATTAACAGTCAGAACATGAAGGTGAACAGGTGACTATAAGAAACAATGTGTGTGTGTGTATACCGCTGCTCCCCTATCTCCCATGCCACCACTCACACTATAAACCTAACTACCTATAAGCCCCCATCTCGTGTGTGTGTGTGTGTGTGTGTGTGTGTGTGTGTGTGTGTATGCCCCATGTCCTCACCTTCGAAGTGTCTGGTTTAGCTTTGTCGCAGGAACACTCTATCTGACTTTCTACGCAGGGGCAGTCCGCGTCGTGTGGCAAGTATTCATCCTGAAGAAGGAGTACAGATATGACAACATTAATAACAACAATAACAATGCACTATAATCATTGATACAAACATCAACGTCATCAGTATCAGCAGCACAACACCCCTCCCCCCCAGGCTAATGGGGAGAGGGCAACACACCTCCGAGGGCGATATTGTTGGGTGGATCTCTTCGTCAGGAATGGTCCGGCCCTCCTTCTCAAACCCTCTGTTATCCATCTGAAGGACATCAAAGAAAACTTAACATTAGAATGATACATTCACACACACACCCACAGACACATAACAAAATATTCATTACACAGCAGACAAGTAACCTCCATCTCCTTCCTTTATTCTATTTCATTTATTTATTTATTTATTTTCTCTTGCATTTTGAGTGTTATTCATTTGTTTCGAGAGAGAGAGAGAGAGAGAGAGAGAGAGAGAGAGAGAGAGAGAGAGAGAGAGAGAGAGAGAGAGAATTCACAATGTACAATTGACATTAATTGATTTACGGTATTATGTTACTGCCAAAGCCTTTACCTCCGGGCCGTCACACCAACACAACACTGCTGTCAACACCCACCGCCAGCAGTAGTCGATAGCGGCACTCAGTAGAGAACTCAAATATATAAAGAAATTAAAGAAAAATTAACTATTTGCTATTATTTACTTTTATTATTACTACACCATCGTGTTAATAACGTTGCCATTTACTCAAACACCCGGACTTCTGGGAATACTGTTAGTGTTCGTGCGATCTTTCGTGCTTTTCACCTGAATCAGTTTCGTGCGAAGGACATCCGGTGACTTTTATTGCAATGTTAGATGTGTCAGAAGCATGATGGATTATTTAGCACCAAAACTGAGGGGTACCTTAATCTATTCATACTAGGCACACAAATTACACTTCATTGTCGATAATGTTATTTGTTCTCAGATGAAAGTGATGATTTGATTCCTGATTATAATGACAAACCGTACTTGCAGACAAATATTATGGTGATGTACTTAAACACGTACTGCATCTAATTTTCTCATATTCTCACAAAAAAAAAAAAAGTCTCCCTGTCGGTTGTTCTTAACGGAAACAATTGAGAAATAAATTGCTCCGAATTAACGAAAGAAAAAAAAAAGTTTTCCTTTCTCAAAGTCGTGTTGTGATGCCTTGAGTGTCTCCGAGCAGTGGGTGAAGGTGAGGCGAAGGTGTGGAGGAGACGGAGTAGGCGAGGTGTGGGGGGGGGGGGGCATAGGGAGTCGTGACCAGCATCCTCATTAAATGATTCAAGGAGGAAGCACTTAATATTCTTCCCCACCTTTCTCTCTCTCTCTCTCTCTCTCTCTCTCTCTCTCTCTCTCTCTCTCTCTCTCTCTCTCAGACACACAAAAATCTATAACAAAAAAAAATAACATTGTGAAGTGGACAGATGAATATTTCCAAACGATTCATTCATTACGATAAACACAAGTATTAGTTAAATGCACACTAGGTACGGTCTGGCATCCGGGTGGTGGTGGGTCCCTGGAAGCATGCAGGGCGAGGATGAGTGGCGAGAGGGAAGGTCACGCACGGAGTTTCCCCATCCCCACTACCCAGCCAGCCAGCCACCCGACACCCACCCAGCCAGTCAGCCAGCCTGTCTAGCTCTCCTCCACGACCCCCTCTCAACCTTCCGCCCATCTGGTTCCAAAAGAGCAGCACAGGTTTTAGGAGGCTGCCACAACTTTCTCACACAACGTATCCTCAGGCAAAGGATAGCAGCCGCATCAACACCGTCGCTTAGGGTACTGAGAGTAGTAGTTTTAGGGACGGTATTCTTAAACGTTTCGGCGTCTTACCTCGACTAATTCCGTCTGGCTGCAATAAATCTTGAAGGACTTTTCAAGGGTGTTTTCACGATTCTAGTGATAAGTCATCAAGGATTCTGCATTATCAGAAGGAAAAATACATAGCTACTCATCTCTGTGGCCCTTAAAAGAAGACCTTGAAAGAGGAAAAAAAAAAAAAAAAAAACATTTAACTGTTCCCAGATATACAGTTGCCAGGCAAACTTATAAATGTCATTTATCAGCGTGGGTGAATAAAGTAGAAGGGGCGGAAATTTGAACTTCATATCGGTGGTAACTGGAGTTGGATGAGCAGTATAAATCTTAGCTGAATATTATCGTGCATTACATCCAGTGAATAAGGTGTAAGAGTTTGGTAATCCTGCACATCATTATGTTTACTCAGGTTTAAAAGAGGGAGAGAAAAATGCACTTCATGGGGCTGCTTTGCTTCACACTCAGGTGAATGTATGAGGAAGGAGACGAGTTAAGCAGTTCAGAATTTAGATCTGATAGGGAAGACCTGGCAGGAATGTGTTGACGCCCATTTTATCTGATAACTGAGTAGTTGGAGGTTGTGCTCGCTTTTGTGCCGTGCAAACACACACACACACACACACACACACACTCACACACACACAATCCTTGTTCCAAGAAAAAAATCAAATGGGAAATACAAATGAACAAACGCGCTGTTACTTTGCGTCACAAAGTGTTCAGAGACTAACAAAGATTTCCTAAAGAACCATTTCCAACATTCCTCTCTCTCTCTCTCTCTCTAAGGCAGAGGTTCTCCAACTTTGTTGCTTAGTGGCGCACTAATGATATATCTTGGACTCTGACGGCGCACCAACTCTACAGTCACGTGTAATGTGTACCTATCCATGGAAATTACGCGGCGCACTTGAGGAATAGTCACGGCGCACTTCTGCTCCACGGCGCAGTTTGAGAATGACTGCTCTAAGGCATCAACGAACTTTTTTTTTCTTTCTTTGAAAATAGTTCAAGAAATGTAAGTCATGATGATGAAATGTGTGGCGTGGAACTTGAAGACGTACAATGTAACTATATAGACCTTGTTGTAATGATTACGGGAGACTTGTCCCAGGAATGCAAATGCCCCGCGGTTGAAATTAATGAAACGCTTGGCTTTTATACACGCAAACGTAAACGCTTCCTTCAAGAACAGATATACGATTCTACTTCTGTATATCAACTTAGAGAGAGAGAGAGAGAGAGAGAGAGAGAGAGAGAGAGAGAGAGAGAGAGAGAGAGAGAGAGTTTGCGTGTTGGTGCGAGCGTGCGAGTGTGTGCAGACATTGAAAAATACAGCACTAATGAACCGAATAAACTACTCAAGCGGTGAAACTAAGAAATTTGATAATCTCGGTGCATCGTGATATATATTGTCACAGATACCTAATCTTATGACAGCATCTCCAAAAATAAAACATAAGCATCCCCACCTCACATCCACCTACCAACCCGCACACACACACACACACACACACACGTATACATAACCGGGGCGGGGAAAACGGTATTTTCACATCCACACTTGCCACTGAAATGACCAGACTAGTTTATCATCAGCAGTGTTACCTAATTAATTTACCTTACATTTGCTGCAGTAGTAGTAGTAGTAATGATGGTGATGGTGATGATGATGGCAACACATCACTATAACATCACATCTACCCCTTTTTCCCCTCACCAGACATTACACGTGCACACCCACACACACGCACGCCACACACACACACACACACACACACACACACACACACCAACCCCACGCACACACACATCCAACACTCTCATAACCTTTTAGCCTACCTTGCATACTTTTCTGTCCTCCTTTCCTCAGTCTCCCACTCGCTTCCACACAAGCCCACTCCCCTCCACCCGGAACTCCTTCGACAACTGGGAGAGACGTCTGGCAGGAGCGAGAGAAAGTGGTTGTTTACATTGCGTCACTGGGTTCCTCCTGCACTGTGTTGTTACTAACGTTTTCCTTCTGTTCCTTGTCTTACCTTCTCGCCTCTAAACTACCGCACAGCGTTGTTAGGTGGCTTTGGTTTTAATATTCTCTCTCTCTCTCTCTCTCTCTCTCTCTCTCTCTCTCTCTCTCTCTCTCTCTCTCTCTCTCTCTCTCTCTGATATCGTAGTCATATCCTTCATGGAGCCTAAAATCTCCTTTCTCTCCTTCACAGTCCCATCTTGCTTTATTAACAATCTCCTCTTTATTTTAACTTTCTCTTCTCTTTCCCTTTTGTCTCCTCTTCTCTTTTCTCTCATGCACGTAGACACACACAAAAAATAATGACTCACCCGTAATAATTCAGCACAAGCCAAGTGAAAGTCTCCTACTTAGGGCCCGTGGACGTGAGCCACTGACGGGCGACGGCAGTCAAGACACCACCACCATCACCGCCGCCACCCTCGCGTCGCCTTCCCCGCCCCGAGGCTACGCTGAGTTTCATAACTGCTAGGCGTTCATGCTACGCACTTATTTTTGAATGCTCTCGTCGCATGCTAGGGTTGTTATCGTTATCATTATTTTGTGATTTACGTGACAATAGTACTAGTTTCCGTGATTTTATGCTGTAATGTTATTTATTTACTTCTTTTTTTTATGTAAGAGGGACACCGGCCAAGGGCAACAAAAATCCAGTAAAAAAAAGAAGGCCCACTGAGATGCCGATCCACGAATAGGCTCCAAAGCGGTAGTAAAAAAAAAAAAAAAAAAAAAAAAAGGTGTCTTGAAACCTTCCTCTTGAAAGATGATGACCAAGACTCAGCAAGGAAAGCCAGAAGATCACCAGAAGAACGGCCTTGACAGAACCTATACTGGTAATCAGATACAAGGATGTGAAGTGATAGATGTTTAAAAATCTTCCTGTTGAGGATAGATTAAAAGAATAAATAAATAAATAGGCAGGAAATTAAAGCAATAGTAGGGTAGTTTGAGGGAGTAGAAGGGTCACCCTTTTTAGGAACAGGTTGAATGTAGGCAAACTTCCAGCAAGAAGGAAAGGTAGATGTTGACAGACAGAGCTGAAAGAGTTTGACTAGGCAAGGTGCAAGCACGGAGGCGCAGTTTCGAAGAACAATAGGAGGGATCCCACCAGGTCCATAAGCCTTCCGAGGGTTTAGGCCAGCGAGGGAATGGAAAACATCATTGCGAAGAATTTTAATAGGTAGCATGAAATAGTCAAAAGGTGGAGGAGAGAGAGGAACAAGCCCTGAATCATCCAAGGTAGAGTTTTTAGCAAAGGTATGAGCGAAGAGTTCAGCTTTAGATATAAATGTGATAGCAGTGGTGCCATCTGGTTGAAATAAAGGATGAAAAAAAGAAGCAAAGTTATTGGAGATGTTTCTGGCTAGGTGCCATTAGTCACGAGGGGAGTCAGATCTTGAAAGATTTTGACATTTTTTATCAATGAAAGAATTTTTGGCTAGTTGGAGAACAGACTTGGCATGGTTCCAGGCAGAAACATAAAGTGCATGAGATTCTGGTGATGGAAGTCTCAAGTACCTTTTGTGGGCCACCTCTTTATCATGCATAACACGAGAACAGGCTGTGTTAAACCAAGGTTTGGAAGGTTTAGGTCGAGAAAAAGAGTGAGGAATGTACGCCTCCATGTCAGACACTATCACCTCTGTTATGCGCTCGACACACAGAGACAGGTCTCTGACACGGAAGCAGTAGTCATTCCAAGGAAAATCAACAAAATACCTCCGTAGGTCTCCCAACTAGCAGAGGTAAAACGCCAGAGGCACCTCCGCTAAAGGGGATCCTGAGGAAGGACTGGAGCGATAGGACAAGATACAGATATGAGATTGTGGTCGGAGGAGCTCAATGGAGAAGATAGGGTGACAACATAAGCAGAGGGATTAGAGGGATGGAAAAGGTCAAGAATGTTGGGCGTATCTCTAAGAGGATCAGGAATACGAGTAGGGTGTTGCACTAATTGCTCTAGGTCGTGGAAGATAGCAAAGTTGAAGGCTAGTTCACCAGGATGGTCAGTGAAGGGAGAGGAAAGCCAAAGCTGGTGGTGAACATTGAAGTCTCCAAGAATGGAGATCTCCACAAAAGGGAAGAGAGAATGTGCTCCACTTTGGAAGTTAAGTAGTCAAATAATTTCTTATAGTCAGAAGAGTTGAGAGGTATACAGCACAGATAAATTTAGTTTGAGAGTGACTCTGTAGTCATAACCAGATTTTAAAAACTCGAAAGATTCAAGAGAAATCTCGGAAGATTTCAAGAGCGTGAGCACGAGAGCAGGCTAAGTTCTTGCGCACATGACGCAACATCCAGCTTTGGATTGAAAATGAGGATAAAGTAGGAGGAACAGAAAAGGGTTTACTGTCAGTTGCCTCAGACACCTGAGTTTCAGTGAAGAAAAGAAGATGAGATTTAGTAGAGGAGAGGTGGTGTTCTATAGATTGAAAATTAGATCTAAGACCGTGAATGTTGCAGAAGTTAATGAAGAAAAGTTGAGGGGGATGTCAAGACATTCAGGGTCGATACCAGAAGAGCAGTTCAACCCGGGGATATTTGTGGTTCCCTTATTTGATTTAGTTATTTATTCTTATTCATATTTCTTCAGGCCTACCTATCTTCCCACACAATTCGTTTCACGAACATCCACAAAAATAAATCACAAATAGAAAAAAGTTGGTTTACTCATTACATCCATATAATTTGTTACTTAAAAGACTGAAACCCGTCTTCTCAAACATTTCCGTGTTTTATCACGGGAACTTTTAACAAGTTTCAGTGGTAGTTAATTGGGGGTTTTCAAGGTCTCGTAGTTCCAATTTCCTCTATCATCAATAGGTAAAACACCCACTAGAATTCAACTGATCATCTCTGTGGTCTTTGAAGATAGTCCTGATGAAAGCATAAAACATTTAATAACATGGGCATGTGCCCATTAACACAGTGAACAGGTGATGAAACCCTCGTGTTTGCATGACCTTCACGCTGCCACAA
This sequence comes from Scylla paramamosain, assembly GCF_035594125.1. Lineage (NCBI taxonomy): Eukaryota > Metazoa > Arthropoda > Malacostraca > Decapoda > Portunidae > Scylla > Scylla paramamosain. The sequence continues at coordinate 13,507,606 of NC_087152.1, forward strand.
GCATGACTGGACAGCTCATGATGACTGGAAGGAGGGGAAGTGACGGGGATCTCCGGATAGAAAACTAGCCGGTCTATTGCAAGACTGACATAATATTGGGTATGACTCAACACCAAGCACTTAATACTATTATCCACTCCTAAAGCCTGAAGAAGGCCAGTGACGGGCCAAAGTCAGCCCGAGGGATGTTTGTTTTGTCGAGATCAATGGAACATGTGACGTGTGAGGAGGCGGCGTCTCTTCTGCATCCCTGGCAGCACCTGCGAGGATTAGTTTCTGGTCTGTGTCAGAGTCTCCGTGACGCTGCTTATTCTGCCTCTCTCCACCTCCCCGATGCTTTACACAGCTTGCAATGTTTTTATGGAGCAATGGCTTAGGAGTGATTCGAAACACACACACACACACACACACACACACACACACACACACACACACACACACACACACACACACACACACACACATACACACACACACACAAGAGTAAATGGATGAATGAATGAATGAATGAATGAATGAATGAATGAATGAATAAACAACAACAAAAACAACAACAACAACAACAACAACAACAACAACAACAACCTATTTACATATACACCAGGCTAAAATGAGAGACAGAGCGTCACGGTTTGCCTACCTAATGAAAATACAGAGGAGGGAAAGACATTCGCGGGACAGGAGCGCTGCGCTGCTCAAACCAACACTACAGTAGACGGCGAGCGTGGTGAAGCGTGACCGTGAGGTGAATCTGTATATGTCAAGCACACGCAACTACACCGAAGATTTATATCACTCTTCAGTATTACAAGGTGATGGTTGCGCTATTCGTGTCTCGCTGTTATAAATCAGGGATGCACACAGGAATTACTGGTTTAGGAAAAAATGTCTCCTGTCTCACTAATAGTGTTCACAGTCCTCAGGCAGCCACTGTAGCACCTGTGTCTTTTTGCTCAGTTATGTAACACATGCCATGAAAGTCGTGAGGCCAAAGATCGCAACAAGGGTGGTGATACAAGACCTAAGTGTTGAGCAAGAAATACAATCCGCAATTAGCGAGATATGAATGTCTAATTACTCGTGATTACAACTCAGTGGGTGGTAATTATCATATTAATGTGGCGATAAGAAAGCTTTACGAAAGAACTAAACGTGCTATGATTTTGCTGCATTATAATTGAATGTATAGTAAATCTTGCCGGTCACGTCTCAGGGACAGCTATACATAACGGTGAAATATCTCAAGAACATAGCAGACTGACCATGGCCGCGAGTAGGTGAGTGTGGGTAGTAGTAGTGTCTGGGCGTATGTGTCAACGCACCTCGCCTCAGACGCTGGAGTTCTTTCCTCAACAGCGATGTGCCTGCAGATACCTATCAAATTATGTTTACAAAGTACACGGACACATGGTATCAGTGTTCTACTAATTATAGCTGATGATAAAACACGGAGTCCAAGGACGCAAGAGAAATCCCGGTGGCGTCGTTATCAGCGGTCACACACTCGCGTTGGAATAATTGTCGCCTGGTGTCTGATGAATCCTGGTGAGTCACATCTGTAGCCACGACAACTAGGGGCGTGAGGCGCGCTATGGAGGCTGGAGTAGTGATCTTGTGCAATAAACAATGACTTATATAAGGGAAAAAAGCGGAGGGGGGAGTCTTAATGGAAAAAAAAAAAAAAACAACACTCTCTGCTACGAAGCCCAATATGCAAGTTAATCAGCGCCTCTTGTTTATACTATCAATAGTTCAGCTCAGCTTATCAGAAACCGTAATTGCTAAGGAGAGCGACGTACAGTGGGAGTAAACGTGCTCGCTTGCACACACACACACACACACACACACACACACACACGTTTTGACTCTAGCCGCCGGTAATCAATAAAGAAAAGAAAAAAAAAAAGTTTGTAAGTTACCTTACCATCAAATGTAATTATGAAAAATGCAATATTTACTGCACTTCACAAGTGACAATTCAAACATTAGATTTTGCTTTTATTTTTATTTGCAGTCTTTTTATTACGTACCTATGATCATAAGAGGAAATTGCATAACTACTGAAAGGAACAGAGGCGATATGAGTTGAGGAAATACGTTGACTTGTAGTGTTGATCGCCCCGTCACTCCATATCAGCCTCTACACACAATACTTCAGGGAGCACTTGTAGTATTCTTTCATAGAGACTTAGTTTAATGATCACAGTTACACGAAACTCAATAAGAAAATGCATATACTATAGTATACCTAAAATAACTTCACTCATCTTATAATACCAGTGATGCAAAAACTTATTCATAAGTACAAAGCACTGCAGATTTATGGAAGATCGAAATCTAACCTAAAACATGCTAAGAGGCGGGAGTTTTACTTGACAAGCAGCAAAAGGGCGAATTCTGTCTGCTTATGTATATATCTAAATAATCAAACCTTCTAGAATGAAACCTCTACCTATTTCTCAGTTTCTCCTTAAAGAAATCGACAAACTGTATAGTTGAAGTCTCTCTCTCTCTCTCTCTCTCTCTCTCTCTCTCTCTCTCTCTCTCTCTCTCTCTCTCTCTCTCTCTCTCTCTCTCTCTCTCTCTCTCTCTTTCTAAATCAAACCAGGTGATCCCTGACCACAAACAAGTTACTAAAAAAATAAATAATAATAATAATAATAGCCATGTTTCACCTGTGCGTCCTGAAACACACAGACAGACAGCACAGTGATTGACTATTTAGTGGACCCTCAAGGTTTAGTGAAAGTTTATGTACACTGACAGTCACTGTACTCATTTACTTTTTTTTTTACAGGCAATGAAGATAATCTCTCCCTCTGTCTGTGTCTGCTTGTCTGTCTGTCCGTCTGTTTCCCATTTTTCTTAATACCAAGCTGCTTTCTTTTTTTTCTCTCTTTTTTTCAGCGTGCTCTCACCTCATTTTCCAGGCCTTGTACTTTACTTCATAATTTTCCTACATCTGACGGTGACCCTAATTTCCACTCTTTTTTACTGAGTACACATACTATTCTTCTTTCATTTAATTCGACTTCTAATGTAAGGATTTTTAACCTCTATAGCAACAGCAGTAAATGACATTTTTTTTTTAGCGTTTCTTTCCCACTGTAACATTGTCAGATGACATCATCAACATTCCCTTCTTAAGTTATTAACATTCTTTCTATTAATGTGTCCTATACCTTCCTGCATGTGTGTGTGTGTGTGTGTGTGTGTGTGTGTTTTCATGTCAGATCACAAAAAAAAAAGGTTGTCGTGATACTCATACTACAAACACGTATATGAAGCAATACAATACAATGAGAGAGAGAGAGAGAGAGAGAGAGAGAGAGAGAGAGAGAGAGAGAGAGAGAGAGAGAGAGAGAGAGAGAGAGAGAGAGAGAGAGAGAGAGAGAGAGAGAGAGAGAGAGAGAGACTGCATAATTACTGTTCACACAGCGCCCCATGACTACGACCAGCCCAAGCTGAAGCTCCCCATGCAGGGACGCACCAACCTGCAGGTCAACAACGGACACCGTGTCTGCCTCCAGGGTGGAGTATGCTACACGCGAGTGCCGGCCCCGCGTCTCTTTACTCATCGGTGACCTCCTGAGAAGTCTGTCCAGAAGTGACACCCCGACACCCTCCATTAACGAAACACTGCAATACAAAGGGAAACACCTTTACGCTAGCCTAGTGTGCCCCGAGACAGACAAACATTTGACAGCTGTTGACGTGCTGTTGACTGAGTAACCTGTGGAGAGTTGCCTTGTTTATATCTAATTTTTTTTTTCATTATAACAATAAAGGTTTTACGTCTTTATAAAAAAAAAATGTTTTTTTTTGGTAGTACTCGACTCTTGATCAGTTCCTCTCCAAGTAGATTCATAACATCCCATTTATTTGCTATATTTTAAAATGCGTGCAACAACATAACAACACAACACTGCATACTCATTTCACACTAAGAAAAAAAAAACCGCGGTGTCTCACGGTGTACGTACTCGTACATTCACAAAGTTGCAAACGATGTGTGACGAGGCAGAGTAGAAGTATGGAAATTCTATAAACTGACAGAAGAAATACCATGGACGCACCACCTCCACATAGCAGTACGGACGCCATTCTTAAAGTTAACATTTCCTGCCAGGTATATCCAAAGTCACGGCATGTTTAGGAAAGCGACTAATTTGTTGGTTTGACGAAGCTGTCGTAGTGAAGGTCGTGGTACTGACGGGTAAAGACGAAATTACAACACTTAAAAGAGCAATTAATCAAGGTTATAAGGGAAATTATTGATATTGGTAATGTTCTGAGCAACAAGGTAAAGGTCGTGCGGGTTCCAGCGATCTCATTTTCTCTTGACATCTCCACACTGGTCGTGTTGTAAACGAAGCGGGCATGAAGTCTGCTTTACATTAATGTGTGAGAGTGCTGCTTCTGCTACATTCGCCTTGGACAAGAGAGGCAACATGCAAAGAAATCTCTCTCTCTCTCTCTCTCTCTCTCTCTGGAGGAAGTAAGTACAATGTGTACAGTCACTGGGGATCGAGTCTGCTCATGCTGGTTTCCTTCAGTCGCCACAGGATAATATTTTCAAATGTTTCAGCGTCTCACATCGACAATTTTTCAGAAGTTATTAGGCTTTTCACGTGTGTTTTCATGATTCTAGTGATAATTTGACAATTACTGTATACCATCAGTAGGGAAAAATACTCATGAGAACCCGAATAGGCATCCCTTTGGCCTCTGAAAGTAGTCCTGCGCCCTTATTCTGAAACACTTCGCTCTCTCACAACTATTTTTAAAGCCTACAGAGATGATTTGCTAGATTCCCACGAGTGTTTCTCGTCTTAGTATTATAGAAATCTTATCAATATGCTACTCGAACCGTAAAAACATCCTTAAAAACCCGTGCAGCTTCAAGTAGAGCCTATTAACCACTTCGCTCCGGATGCTTAAAAGTAGTGGAGATGTGGCAACTGATGAAAGAACAAAGCGTGCAAGACTACGGCTAATAAAGTCATTGGGATGGCGGCGCTTTTCATGATGTCTGGTAATGAAGGACACGAATCAGTATTAATGGAACTTCCTGCACGGATTCTGTAGCTTGCTTGCTAGTTAATATGTGCAAGGATACGTAAACTGTCTATATGTACGCCTTGGATGTGTCTGCGATGCGTGGATAACAGCGAATGGTAAGATAGCTGGTTGCTGTACTTGTGTCGGGTAACAGAACATTGTAAATTATGTTTCATTATAGTGCTGTGGTGGACATGATGATGTTTAAGTAGTGTAGTATTGTGTGGTATATACAGTGCTCTGGTGGTATTGTGAAGTGGTGGTGGTGATGGTGATGGAGAAGTGACGTAGGATGGAATGGCATTGGTTATGAAGATATGCAATGATAACGCATTGATTGAGTCTTGGCGCCACAACAAGGAGAGGTCATATGGCGCCACAAGGTAAAAGAGAATTTAAAAGACGTAGATAAAAAGACACTAAAGCTAAAAACACTATTGTAACTAAATTGTACGCAATACAATGGCTACGATTTGTCGAAAAGGCGAGTCTTCTTCACAGAAATAAGCAGTTATACCTCATGTCCCCAGGGAGCCACACCTCTCGCGACATCAAAGAAAGAGATTGTTCCGTCTTCAGCCTGATACCCACAAACGAGGGCAAATACCGGGCAGTCAGGAGAACCAAGTAGTGATCACAGTAACTCCGCATCCTATGGAACACGAGGTAACTCTGTGCAAGACGTGTAGGAGATAGATCAGTACGGTTTCATGTGGGCATGCCTGGTCAGGAGCCCACAGCCCACCCCGTGACCTCACTCAGCGGTAGCCATCATCTCCCATCTGTGTTGACAAGTGGTACATTTATGAATGGATTGTTGAAAAGGTCTCAAAAAGGGAGAGGATAAGAAGGAACATGATGAGAAGAGGCAGCCGCTTTAGTTGTTATTCTTCTCGACTGCTGCATGTACAAGAAACGAGCAAAAATTATTATGCAGAGCCGCATCTAATGCACAAAATCATTCACACATTTTTTCTCGTGTATGGGGTGCTGTGGACAGACATCCCCGAGCCAGCGAATCCTGCATACCACCATCACACCTCAAAGTCCTTAACTCCTCAGGTATGTTTACGTATAAATATAAAGTAGACCAATGAACCAACACCAAGTGAACCACTCACCTCCATCACGCTGTTCATGGTTGATGGTGAGCGTTGGTCTCTTACGAAAAGTCTATCTTCGGTTTATCTCCTGTCTCTTCTTCAGTCTCCCGTGCGCTTCGACAGGGCCAAAAATGTTTAAATTGTACTTGTAGAGACTCGGTGAACTTCAATTAATTTGATGATTTTCGAGAGCGGGAAAGCTTGCGGTTTTTTTTTTTTTTTTTTTTTTTTTTTCGTAAGCCGGTAAGTGAAGGCGAGGGAAGAGGAACACAGCATCCAGGCCGCTGTCCCGATTCTTCCCAAGCCACGTGCACGACTGTCGGCGTCACGTTGGCCTAGTCGACTCCGGTGGTACCGTCCCGCCCCTTAATCGTTGATACAGGTGCCGATTAGGGAATACAATGGTTAAAATATGCCGCATCTCCTGCTACCGAACAGACCCCAGCCCCCTCCCCCCCAACGACTGCAGCGTGCCAACGCAAATTTTTTTTTTTTTTCATTGCCTGCCATGGCGTGTCGCTCAAGTCTTTCAGGTATCTTATTTTAATCACTAAATGTTTCAAGATGCAATACTCGTACACAGCCTCCTGTTCATGCACAGGGAAATGGCGATCTCTTATCATGACCATGTGCTGACAGCCGTGACGTATACATGTTTCGCCTCAGCAAGGTTGTTTTGTTGGACTATGGGGGTGCAACCGATTGCTGCTAGTGTGCGTGGCCATCCATTTCCTGCGGTTTGCACACAGCCTGGTAACAGGATTGAGAATACTCCTCGGATAACACCGCCTCGCAACTACTTGGGAAGGGAGGCCGACGAGGCAGACAGGTTGTGTTTCTTCGTCCACCATGACAACAGTTTAGATGTTTAGATATGTGCGTTGTGTTGACACACACACACAAACACACACACACACACACACACACACACACACACAAAAGTGATGCAGTAGAGTACGCACATGTCATCACGAGGAGGAAGGATAAGGGAACCTAAGATTGCAAGAAGCGGACGGCAACCGGGAGGTAAAAGCAGGTAAACAACAATACGAAACAGCAAGCTAAGTGGAACATCTATCCGTGCACCTGTCCTGCTGTTCCCTCCCATCTCAGCCACAGGCAAATACTTCATTTGTAATGGATGTCACATAATGATTTCATGAAACTAAAGCATTTTTCACATACTCGTATTCTAAAAAAAATACATTGATCAAAGAACCACTTGATAATA
>NC_087152.1:13520000-13557500 GCF_035594125.1 Scylla paramamosain
TTTAGTTTAAAATGTCTTGAAAAAAAACTAACAAAAGTTGATGTCAAAACTGTTACGGTTGCAAAGAATCTGAGCCGTGACTTGGAAAATGTTATCTTGCATAAAAAAAAAAACACCAATGTGCAGACTAGCCATAGTATTCGGCGTGTCCCAAGTGAAGGAAAATAATCTTAAATTTTGAAACGTTCATTTATACGTGTTGAAGACACCTATACTTGATCGCTTGGCGAGTATAAACCCTCGTGCTACTACGTTGTCTGTCTGTCTATCCCTCTATGTATTTATTTCTGACGTCCCGCTCTCTCCGGAAGTATCCTTCCAGAAGGATGACACGACAGACGAGCCTTCACCTCTTCATATATAAACGCTCCCGCCTTCTCATTCAAGCTCTCTCCCCTTCATCGTATGTATAGTACTACTCCTTTAACCTTTCCCTCTACATTTTTACCTTAGCTACTACACATACGACAACGATCCGTATTCTCGAACGTTTCGGCGTCTTGTCTGATTCCTTTTAACAAGCTCCAGTGTTGGGATTCACATGGCATTTTTATGATTCTAGCGACAGTTCAGTAAGGATTCTGCATCATTGGGGAAAACACCTTTGAAACTACGAATCATCTCAGGTCACTGTCCTCCACATCTTGACGATGCGGAGTCCCTGATAATGAGAAGGAAATTGAAAACCTCCTCGTGGTCGCTTTAAGACCAAGGATATGGAACTCACTAGATCTGATTTGTAATTAGTGGTTATTTATTGATTAATTAATGGCTGATAATTAGAAATCAAACGCTGTCCAGCAGAGTTTTCATCCCCCGGCAGGAATAGCCAGGTTAACGATTAACAAGCCAGGCAGAGCATAGTTTATGTGTGGGTAAAGGTTGCAGTTGTGGCAATGTATTGTTTTCCTGCGACCTCAGGGGACGTCGGAGGTGAAATGATACACACCATTAGCTGTACTATCAAGTTATCGTGAAATTATTTAATATTTCAAAAACACTTGCATATTAACAGAAGATATACAGACAGCCAGACAGACAGATAGACATGTAGACATACAAATGTTTTAATTAATTAATTAATTAATTAATATTTATTTATTCAATTTACTTTTTTTATGTAAATTATACGCTGTGGTTAGTGTGCTCAGATCACGACCAAGAAGTCCAGTGTTCCAATTCCTGTCTGGGTGGAGACATTCTGGATCTGTCTTCTATCATGTTGCAGTCTATGCTCACTATCAGAGAATAGATATAGGAAGCGAGCCGGGGTGTAATCCACCAACCTCGCCGATATACTTTCAGCATGTATGAATGCTGATCTGTATTACTTTCCTACGTAATACATAGATGCATGCATACGCAGAGAGAGAGAGAGAGAGAGAGAGAGAGAGAGAGAGAGAGAGAGAGAGAGAGAGAGAGAGAGAGAGAGAGAGAGAGAGAGAGAAGGGGGGGGGGAAAGAAAGGTGTTTGTCGACCGTGAAGGAATGTTAAGGAATACATTCACTTTTTTTTTTTTTTTTTCTTTTTTCCTTCCGAGGGCTGACTACGTGTATATTCCCTCAACATTTCAGATACAAGCTTTACGCCACGACTTTGTTCAGCAGCACATTTCAATACATTTCAGATGCCACAAACTTCCTCTTCACACAACTCGTGGAGACCTTGAACACCGGTCTGGGTGGCACTCCCCCCCCCCCCTCTGGCAGCCCCCACCGTGAGTGTCACTGAGCAAGATCACTCGCGTCATCTTTCCTCTGTAACTGGAAGATTTATATCCAAAACGAGTCTTCGGAGAACTTTTGGCATTGCTTCAAAATTATTTGAGTTTGAATTCATACTAAAGATTCGTCCCTCCCCTTCAAAAAATAAACAAGTAAATAAAGATAAATAAATAAAACAAAATACTCCTTTTTCCTCTAAGGAGTCTTCGAGATCCTCAAAGATTGCATTTTGTATATCAAAAGTGTTTCGTTAGAAATCATGATGCCCCTTAACCTCCATTTGCAATCTGCGACGCAGAAAAAGAAATGCATGTGTTGGAACGATCTCTGTAACAAGAGTAATGAGCACGTACACACACTGTGGACATTTTTTTTTTTCTTTTTCCAATCACGAACACAACTTACATTGACAGGGGCATGTGGCTGATAGAGAGAAGCTCCCTTATCCCTGTCGTACATGTAATCTTGATAGCGTAGTGCCATTATCTGTGATGCCCGGCCCAACACTTGTTCGACGGCTTCCCCTTACTGCGCACGACACTCCGCTGCACACGAAACCTTCACTGCCCACCCCAGCGTGGTTATACATTTCCATAAACTAATTGATTATATATATATATATATATATATATATATATATATATATATATATATATATATATATATATATATATATATATATATATATATATATATATATATATATATATATATATATATATATATATATATATATATATATATATATATATATATATATATATATATATATATATATATATATATGAACGTGAAATGTCACGTTAGGGTGGATTTTGGTCTCATAAGAATAGGTTTCCTTTCTGCATTCTTAAGGCCGCGTTCGACAAAAATCGCATTACAGAAATTCAAGAAAAGGATTGACTGTATATTATATCTAAGCCCTTGCATGGTTGCTTATAAAGCTTTTTTTTTTATTCTAAGTATAGCAACTGATTACATACTGGATATTTAATTAACATAAGTTCTTAGTGTAGTGATTATACTGAGATTTGATTATCTGCTCCCCATATATAAGAAGAAAATTTTCTCATAGTTAAATATATGCAGATAATCTATTCTATAATTATTCCCTACCAAGTTCCTGTAGATTCTACCATACCATGTATGTTTCTTCACAATAAAAACTTCTTTAAGCAGCTGACAACCAGCATTGCAATGAATGTAGTTTCGAATACTAGACCTAGATTTGGCAGTTTGGCATGAAGTACAAATTTTCAAGCTGCAAATGCAATTAACTTAAAGGCTTACTGTAATTTCTATTAGGTTAATATATATATATATATATATATATATATATATATATATATATATATATATATATATATATATATATATATATATATATATATATATATATATATATATATATATATATATATATATATATATATATAATGAACAGTGGACATTATAAGGGAAATCAATACAGAAGTCACACACACAAAAAAAAAAGAAAAAAAAAGTAATTTCTTGTAATAGATTTCAATGAAAATGCAAAGTGGTACAGAACACCCTGGCTAACACCACACTTTAGTCCCAAACCTACAGACCCATACCAGAATGATGTGCTTATTAATTGTGAGAACTCTTTCATGAATATTTAAACATGTCTGGTGTTTTCATGCACAAACACTGTACAGAAGAGATTAACTTGAAATAACAATGGACAGAGGGATAGTTAGTAGTAGTAGTCACTGTCTGACAGTCTAATCCATGGAGAGGGGTTGAAGTAATGTTTTTGTCAGCATAAAAGTAGCCAGGTAGTGTGGCTCATTTGAGTATGTTCTTATTGGGTGTTAAGTCCACAAATCACAACCATCAATCATCAGTGAGTATCAAAAGGTGGTGTCATAGTGAAGATGGTGTCAATAATCTCTGATGCAACTCTTCTTTATATCAACCATGAAGCACAGGCATTTTATTACTCATAGTAAGCACAGCACATTAGGTGCATGAACCATCCTTGTTTCAGTCAAGATATTATGAGGAAGTGTCACGTAAGAACAGAGATGAGACTATTTATGAATAGATGCAATATGGGTGGTCTGGAATAAGTATAAAACATCTCATACACACGTATGGATTTATTCTTGAAAGTATTTTGCGAGGTGTCATGGATTCATTCATGAGGTGAAGTTACTTCACTATTTTATTTCACAGAGTAATAACTTCAGTAGATTGCAGGTATAACATTCTATGCATTGTCTATTTTTTTTTTTCTTTCTTCCCTTATCTTTTCTTCAGCAGCACTTACAAGTAAGCCAACTGATATGAGTGTGTTCCATGCCAAATGCCCTTGAATACTTCTGACATCCCTATCTGATGAACAGCTTGTGCTTTTGAGTTCCTGGTGCAGTTTGAGCCACGTTTCATGGTTTCTTGAATATTTCTAGGTATGGGGCATTAGAAAAGCCAGTGTTAGGAATTTGGAATCAAAGATCTCCAATATATAAGTAAGTCATTAACTGCTAATTTTTCAATTATCAATGTGAGTAAATGACAGATTCAGTGGTATTATGAATTTTCACAAATCTTTACATATCCAAAAGACTAGAGTGCACACCTTACATTACTTTACAAGGTCTTGGACACACTACAATGCATCATGGTTGCCTTGGCCTCAATCATCTCACAAGAAAACTTACACCCCATCTGTATGATAAGAAAATGCACAATTCCTGACAGTATTATAAGAACTAAATTATCATAAAAACGTAAAAGAAGTCATGCAAACCTTGTATGAACCCTACTATAAAGCATAGCAAAGGTAAGTATTTTTCACTGAAAATATTAAAACTAATTTCACACCAGTATTTACATTGTCACTCTTGCATTCATTGTAAGAAATGTTTCATTAACAACAACAACAACAGCAGCAACAACAACAACAAAAATTACAGCTATCTAATGATTTGCTCCTGAAAATGAATAAGCTAAATAACTAGTAAGTGAAGTGGAGTGCTGATCTTTTGATCACTTCTGACATTCTAGTACCACAACTCAGTCCTACATGTTCTGTTATCAGCAATACTTTGAAATCATGACAAAACACTGTGGGACAAACTTGTTCTTGCCTACCAAGTTAAAAATGGGGGCAAAATATGGCTTCATGTTAGTCAACATTCCACTGTGAATCATTTATAATATTTATTTTTAAAACCTCATGACACTATACACTTTCAAAATTACAACTTTATTTACTATCATGTGTCTAATAACAGAACATGGTGATCCATAGAAGTCTGTTCAGTTGGCATTTTTTGGAGGTAGTCACTCCTAAGCTGTGGCTACCAGGTGCTCAAAAAACTGAGGAAGGCAGGAAAGCCAATCCTGACCAAGAATATCCTAAAGCTGGAAGCAAGACATGCTTCTCCAACCAGTGCTGTAGTCAACTGATTCAATGCTGCAATGACTTCACAGATATTTAGGTAGAAAATAGAGCATCATGATAACAAAATGTGAACTGAATAAAAATAGGGCTTGAACTCAATATATGAAAAAAAAAAATAAATAAATTATATATATATATATATATATATATATATATATATATATATATATATATATATATATATATATATATATATATATATATATATATATATATATATATATATATATATATATATATATATATATATATATATATATATCATAAGAAAATAAAACAAAATAGTATTTGAAAAGGGAAGAATTACAATTATTTTTACAAACTCATACAAAAAGCAACTTTACATCTATTATTTTTTTTTCCAGCTCTAGCATAAAACATGGAACATATTTTCATCAATCACAACTTAATAGTGGTGCCAACAGCAGTGAGCCTCAAGCCTGCAGCAAAACTTGTGGCATTAACAAAGAACAAACTCACTTCAGCTCCTTGTTGTTAGTCTTTGTTTCTCCAGCTCCATAATCTAGGTGCACAGTTACAGCTGTCTGTGTTAGAATCATTATGCTTGACTTGTAAATAATCAACACATTTCATCTGTACTATCTACATATTTTCAGGACAAGAATGTTCTAAGCCACAAAGGTGCATTACAGTAACTAATACAGACCTTAATGATTGACATATCAAGGAAAGAACACATGAGAACAGTCTTATTCTAGACTTTTGAGTTTGTTTCTGGGTGCTTTCACAGGAATGGAAAAATTCAAGCATAAAACACCTGCAGAATTAAATATAACTACTTATTAGATCATATCCCATGAATGATTGTTTAGAATGACAGCTTGCCAAACATTTTTTTTAAATCTTGAGAAGTTATTGATTGACAGTTAATTCATTAAAATTTTGAATTTCATTTTTTGGACAGCAAATATATATATATATATATATATATATATATATATATATATATATATATATATATATATATATATATATATATATATATATATATATATATAGACACACACACACACACACACACACACACACACACACACTCACTCACTCACTCACTCACTCACACACACACACACACACACACACACACACACACACACACACACACACACACACACACACACACACACACACACACACACACACACACACACACACACACACTGACCAGACAGACAATTTAGACCTGTCTCCTTTTAAATTGTGGAACCTCTTCCCCATATGAGGATTAGATACAATTGGCAAGGAGTTGTGATCTTATTGGCTGGAGCAAAAGCCCCAAAAATCTGCCCTTCTGTGAGGTGAGTGATACTCATATTATGTGTTGCTGTGATTCCTTGCTATGAGAGGCCAGAAATGGTATGCACCATGCCATGTAAGGTAGTAAACAAGTGTGGAAGAAAAAATATGTGTGTGTGTGTGTGTGTGTGTGTGTGTGTGTGTGTGTGTGTGTGTGTGTGTGTGTGTGTGTGTGTGTGTGTGTGTTTAAGTGTGTGTGTGTGTGTTTAAGTGTGTGTGTGTGTGTGTGTGTGTGTGTGTGTGTGTGTGTGTGTGTGTGTGTGTGTGTGTGTGTGTGTGTGTGAGAGAGAGAGAGAGAGAGAGAGAGAGAGAGAGAGAGAGAGAGAGAGAGAGAGAGAGAGAGAGAGAGAGAGAGAGAGAGAGAGAGAGAGAGAGAGAGAGAGAGAGAGAGAGAGAGAGAGAGAGAGAGAGAGAGAGAGAGAGAGAGAGAGAGAGAGAGAGAGAGAGAGAGAGAGTGTGTGTGTTGCATTTCTTTTAGCATGTCGAGATATAGGAGCAAAACTTGTTGGTGCGAGGTGTATGTCTAAGGAGAACACCAAAAATGGGATGACTGGACAGTGTAAAGAGAGCAATGATTGTGCATGATAGGGATGAACAGAAAGAAGCTGTGAATGAATGAACAGGGACATTGCCTTGATGGCAGGTTCTTGTGCATATGGTCTGATCATCTGATCATTTCAGCTGCAAGGAAGGAAATGGGTGCATTACACTGAAACAGAGCTTTACCAACTCTGTTGTTGAGCCTTGCTGTACATTTTTTCCTGGATGCATGCCCAACAACTGGGCTGGAAGAATACTGCCTCCTTATTCCTTGCAAGCTGTTAAAAAGGTGACCAAAAGGGAGGGTGCTTGGAGTAAGGATCCTCTTCTCTGTGCTTTCCATTACTAAAATGACACATGGTTAATCTCCCCTTTGAAGGTTTGTAGTAATATACCTGTACATACATACTTACAGACACACACATACCTTTCTTCTATTTTGACTATTTACTATTTATTGTAGTGTGGCACAGACCGTTTCTTCATATCAAATGAAGCATGGCTCCAGATCCACAAACACAAGCAAACTTGCCAAACCCCATAAGGGATTACCACTTCTGGATCACACATAAACAACACACCCGAACTGTTGGCTTTCCAATCTTGCCAGGAAACAAGTTACAACTCCTCAATGTGCATCCCGTACCTATCACATTTTCAATAAACAGGGGTTCAGTGTGAAAGGAGACTAGATCAAATTGTCTCTGTCCAGTCAAGGATTTGAGCCCTGTATCTTGTGGTTGTAAGCCAAGCACACTAACCATTACAGTACATAGATATATTGTCATAAGAATAAAACTTTGTCTCCTAAGAACTTTTCACATTATGAAACACCTTTCTTGGAAATAACACCCCTGTAATGCACAACTTTCATTACATAGTGACTGGCTGATACCTGTGCTTCACTAACCAGCCTCTTTTCTCATAATGCTGCCTCGTGGCCACAACACTGCCTGGTGCAAGCCAAAAATTGTCTGCTTCTTACATCAGAATAACATAACATGAAGCAATATGGCTTTGAGTCATGGCTGGATCTAGACTCACCTCCCCCTGAGTGGTAGGAGCACACTAAGCCCCTATGAAGAGAGTATTATGAATGGGCAAGAAAAGTAAGTCAATGAGAGCCTCACGACATAGACATGAACTGCTGAAGTGTATCAGTGACTCTCAGCGGTTCTGTCAACTCTGTGAATGGTGATGTCTGGGTTTCCTGAGCCTCGTCACGAAGCAGCTTCCAGTACGCTAAAACATTCTGGTACTTGAAGCACTTCTCCATGTTGGCTTGGATGGTGTACACACGCAACAGACCTCGATAGTCATATTCTAACCCAGAATAGCCATCACCAAACAGTTTCTTGCCTGTGAAACAAATAAAAAGAAATTACTATATGCAATAAAATTCAAATATATTACATACATACAGAAATGTACCCTGCATCCTCTAAATCAATATGTCCAACATTTACAAAATATCTATTATGCAAAAGACATTACAATTTACAAGAAAATAAAGGCAACAATTTTTGCTATGACTTCATGCGAACAGATACATAGCATGTTTATAAATAAATATTATAATGAGATGTATAAGCCTGACATACCTATGGAGATGGAACGCAAATACAATTGCTCTGCATTGTCGAATTTCATCATGTCATAGTTGTACAGGGATGCCAAATGGCCCACTGACAGAGCCACTTCATAGTCCTCTGGCCCCAACAACTGCTCCTTTATAGTGATGGCTTTTAAGTGCATCTCTTCAGCAAGCTGTATAAAAATGAATTTAAATCTTATAATTCTTCTTCCAACAAACTTTTCACTTCCTCTAAGTAAGAAAGTTATTCTTTACAAGCTTATGTCTACATAATCAACAGTTTAAATTCACAATTTAGTGAAATTTTTACTGACTTTTAATTACATTCAAATTTCTTTTTATTAACATTATGACTAGTTGACTATCCCAGAGCAGACTGACAGTTTACTCTAGGGAAGCTTCCAATATATAATTTGGAACACCATTAACTGGTCTGTTTGGGAGGAAGGTCTGAATATAATAATTACAACCGTACCTCAAATAGCCTCATGGACTGGTATAGGCGACCCAGATTGCCATAATGCTTGGCTGTCTGTACATTCATTTCTCCAAAAGCTCTCATAGCCATGGCAAGTGCTTCCTTGTGCAATAAGTGAGCTTCCTCCAAAAACTTTTTTTCTGTGGATACACAAATGATAATTTTCATTAAATTACTGGAAAATGAGGAATAATACAAGTCATTAGCATGAACAACTGACCTCAAATGTGTTGATCATAACTCAATAATATTACACTTCTGCACACTACATCCTCCTCAACCTCCCATCTTTCTCTTCTATCACATATCCCAATACCTAGTCCTCTCATTTTCATTATGCATTTGAATTCAATCCTAGATACAGCATTGCTTTTTGTAGTGATTAACATTTATGTCACCTAATCATTGTTCAGTATAAGTTGACCATCACTAATCTGGCAATCACTAATCCAGCACTAAATCTGGCTGGTGTAATTTCAAATTCCCTGAGTTGCCACTACTATTTGACAACACCTTACATGTTATCAAGAGAGAGTTAAAGGTGTATCCTCAAGTTACAGCAAAAAATTTAAAGAACAAACATTTTGGGATGGTTCACCACCATGTTTGTGGCGAGGCACATCCTCACATCTCTCACTACTCCATTTCTTCACCAACATACTCACAGTCTATTCATTGGCATAAGTTATACAGCCTATTTTTCAATTTGTTTCATCATTCTTGTAAAACTCTAGCACTCATACTATGTAATCATGACCTGTACATTTTCCAAGTATTGCACATTACCTCAATAGAACATTTTGTTTAAAACAGACACAGCCATATTGTTAGCTGAACCAAGGAATAGTCACAAGAGATAACTCTTCCTTATGTCAATAAGTCAAACACTGAATCTGTTATTCTACACTTTCAAAAACATATGAGGGACTAATCTAAGTTGCCATGTAGTTATTTTCTCCCAGCCAATTTTTTCAGACCAAGGAGTGAGTTGCCAGCTTATGCAATATGACGCTCATGTCAGCAGGAATTCTAAAATCATTTGGCACTGAAAGTATTTTAATAAGACTACAGTACAGCTATGTCTGCTTCTTATTCATTACATTAGCAATCACAAAAGATGTTAATTACATTTATATATAAATGTATAAAGTTAAGAAATGCACTGGCAACACAATTGTCTTTTCCATTGTCTTATCAATGATGTCTCTAACAAGGAAAAAGGTAACTTTTCTTGCAGTGATACAATAGCTTATAGCTAATAAAAGCCCTAAGTAGAAGTTCGGGCATCAGATTTTGAACTCATCAACTTTATAATCCTAAGATTTAGAAATGGTAATAATTCCACATGATTTCATATTATTACAGGTATCATAAATGTCAAAAATATAAAATATTCTTAAAGAAGGATTCACTTTTCAACCTTTACATTAAAACTATATCCTTCACCACCAGTAAATTATGTTGGTACTCACCCACATCCTTGTTGGGATTGTCAATGGCCATTTCCTCAAGGATGAGAGCCTTTACTCTTTTACTGGAGGAGAGGAGGAGATGGTCCCCAGGTAGTAGTTGCAGCATTAGCTCAATGGCTTTCTCAGCATGATTCCTGGTTAAGAAACATGTACATTCCTTTCTCTCTCTCTCTCTCTCTAATACAAACACATACTCATCAACTTATACATCAGCAGAAATCACTCAAGGAAGGGGAAGGAAAGATAAGCATATTACTCACATTCCTGACCACCTTGGAGAGAAGCTCAACCTTATTCACCTTTTATGTATGGCTTATTTTGTCATTTTCTCTCTACTGAGCTCCTTTTATGACTTACTTATTTCTCACTTCTACCTACTCCAATTGTTAATTCAGGGTCAGTATTAATCTCTTTACAAATCTAATTTTAGAACTAACAATTAACTGACAATTAATTGCAGAACAAACATTGTCCATTAGACAAGAAGAAAGAGGAAAATTTATAAGCTTATTCAAGAACAAAATGATGTGTTGCACACATTTCCTGTGCATAGCTACAAGGTGTTTGTAGTTCTGCCTACCTGGCATGGCTGAACTTCCCGAGGGCATAGTTGT
Organism: Scylla paramamosain; assembly: GCF_035594125.1. NCBI lineage: Eukaryota > Metazoa > Arthropoda > Malacostraca > Decapoda > Portunidae > Scylla > Scylla paramamosain. The sequence goes on from NC_087152.1 coordinate 13,531,173, forward strand.
GTACATAAGAGGCATAGGCAAGGTCCTCGTGGGCCACTGCCACATGGAGATTTATGCCACCAAATACATTCTGACGTACTTCTAGAGCAGTCTGAAACAAAATCTGCTCTTAACGGCAACACCACTGTTTCTGCAAGCTTCACATCAGCACCATTACTAACACAAACTCCAACATTAACCAGCATGTGTATCCAACATAACATTATATAATACAAAAAACATGACACTATAACAGGAAGACATAAACATAGCAAGAAATCTGATGGTACATAATAAAGTTACAAAACCATATATATATATATATATATATATATATATATATATATATATATATATATATATATATATATATATATATATATATATATATATATATATATAAACAGTGGAATCTCACTTACCAAATGTCTCTCTTTCCAAACAAATGTTTTCAAACAAAAAATTTTAACTCATAACTGCTTCGGCTGCTGTACCATAATTTGGTTTTCAAACAGTTACTTGATTTGAAATACTGCAATGTGTAGCAAAAGCTGCCATTTATTACTAATTTATAGCTTCTATAAATATTTCTTTTGTTTTATATATTTGGAGGAGAGACACAGAGGGTAAGACAGTAATTCAATCTTTGAAATCAGTTAAATGTGATCCCACTGAAGAAGTTCCTCAATAAAAAAAAAAAAATAATAATAATAAAAAAAAATAGAAAAATTTGGTGCTCAGGAGTAACCCCAAGCCTTCTGTAGTTCTCTCTATAACCCACAATGCCATCACTAATGCACAACTGCATTTTCCCAGTAGCATTTCCCAGCAACAAAATGTCAGAGTGTTATGATCACCTTCATTTTGATGGTGAGTGGGTTGTTCCTCTCTGTGTCACTCTGTAAGGCTTCCCTCACTTGCTTGGTGACAAAGAGAATGCCTGCATGGTCTAAACAATATCTTTTAATGAGTTCTGTGTCACTAAGTTCATTCAATAAATCTTTTCTGGATAAAAAATTTCCAAGCTGGAGATGTTGTCAAGCGACCATCTTAGCAGTGGGAGTGTCAGTCATTACCCGCTAAGACATGGTGAACAGGTGTCTGAGAATGAATGAATCTATTTTACATTGATTCCTATGGGGAAAATAGTTTCAGTTTTTGAACATTTCAGATTTCAAAAGGCATTCAGTTAAAAAACTGAGGTTCCACTGTGTGTGTGTGTGTGTGTGTGTGTGTGTGTGTGTGTGTGTGTGTGTGTGTGTGTGTGTGTGTGTGTGTGTGTGTGTGTGTGTGTGTGTGTGTGTGTGTGTATATATATATATATATATATATATATATATATATATATATATATATATATATATATATATATATATATATATATATAAGGCCACTGACCAAGGAATAAAAAAAGGCTCACTTACTGTCAGTCCCAATACAGATGTCAAATAATAATAATAAAAAGAAGAAGAAGAAAAAAAAAAAGAGAATGTGTCCATCCCTTTTGAAAGAGTCCAAGTCATAGGAAGGAGGCAATACAGAAGCAGGCAGGGAGTTCCAGTTTACCAGCAGAAGGGATGAATGATTGAGAATACTAGATAACTCTTGCATGTAGCGAGGCCACAGGAAGAGGGGAGGCATGCAGTCAGCAAGATCAGAAGAGCAGTTAGCATAAAAATAACGGTAAAAGATAACAAGAACTGCAACATTACAGCAATGAGAAAGAGAATGAAGACAGTTAGTTAGAGGAAAGGAGTTGATAAGACAAAAAAACTTTTGACTCCATCCTAAAATAGCAGTATGAGTGGAACCCCCCCAAAACATGTGAAGCATACTCCATATATGAAAGGATAAGTTCCCCTGTACAAAGTTAACAGCTATGAGAAAGACTGGCAGAGATGAGTTAAAATGCCTAACTTCACAGAAGTTGTTTTAGCTAGATGTGAGCTGTGAAGTTTGAAGTTTTAATTATAAGTAAAGGATAGATCGAGGGTGTTCAATGTAGAAGAGGAACAATTGGGTGTCACTGAAGAAGAGGGGATAGTTATCCAGAAGGTTGTCTAGTTGACAGATGGAGGAATTGAGTTTTTGAGGCACTGAACATTACTAAGTTTGCTCTGCCCAAATCAGAAATTTTTGAGAGAGATCAGAAGTAAGGCATTCTGTGGCTTCTCTGCATGAGCTGTTTACTCCCTGAAAGGTTGGACATCTACAAAAAGATGTGGAAAAATGTAGGGTGGTATCATCACCATATGGTTGGATAAGATGAAGTTTGGTTTAAATCATTAATAAGATTAATAATTAGAATTAAGAGAGTGGGTGACAGGACAGAACCATGAGGAACACCACTGTTAATAAACTTAGGAGAAGAACAGTGACCATCTACCACAGCAGCAATAGAACAGTCAGAAGGGAAATTTGAGATGAAGTTATAGAAAGAAGGGTAGAAACTGTAGGAGGGTAGTCTGGAAATCAAAGTTTTGTGTCAGCCTCTATCAAAAGCTTTTGATATGGCAACAGCAAAAGTTTCACCAAAATCCATAAAAGAGAATGACCAAAACTCAGTAAGTCAAGCCAGGTCACCAGTAGAGCAGCCTCGATGGAAACCATTCTGGTGATCAGATAGAACATTGTGAAGTAATAGATGTTTAAGAATCTTCCTGTTGAGGATAGATTCAAAACTTTAGACAGGCAGGAAATTAAAGCAATAGTTTGAGAAGATTATAACGGTCACCCTTTTCAGGAACAGGCTGAATGTAGGCAAACTTCCAGCAAGAAGGAAAGGTAGATGATGATAGACAGAGTTGGAAGAGCTTGACTCAGCATGGTGCAAGCACAGAGCCACAGGCTTGGAGAACAAAAGGAAGGACCCTATCAGGTCCATAAGCCTTCCATGAGTTAAGGCCAGTGAAGGCATGGAAAACATCACTCTGAAGGATCTTAGTGGGTAGCATGAAGTAGTTGGAGGGTGGAGGAGAGGGAGGAATAAGCCCTGAATCACCCAAGGTGGAGTTTTTAACAAGAGTTTGAGTGAAGAGTTCAGCATTAAAAATAGATGAGATGGTAATGGTACCATCAGGCTGGAATGGTGGAGGGAAAGACAAAATTCTTGGAGATGCTTTTGGCTAGGTGCCAGAAGTCACAAGGAGAGTTAGATCTTGAAAGATTTTGACACTTTCTATTAATGAAGGAGTTTTTGGCTAGTTGGAGAATAAACTTGACATGATTCCAGGCAGAAATATAAACTGCATGAGATTCAGGTGATGGAAAGCTTAAGTACCCTTTGCAGGCCACCTCTCTATCATGTATAGCATGAGAACAGGTGTTAAATCAAGGCTGTGTTAAATCAAGGTTTGGAAGGTTTAGGTTGAAAGAAAGAGTGAGGAAAGAGTGAGTATGCCTCCATACCAAACACTATCACCTCTGTTATGAGCTCAGCACACAGACAGTGTGCAATAATTTTTCCAAGGAGAATCATCATAATACCTCCTCAGATCTCCTCAATTAACAGAGGCAAAATGCCAGAGGCACCTCCACATAGGGGATCCTGAGGAGGGACTGAAGTGATAGGACAAGATACAGATATGAGGGTGTGATTGGAGAAGGCCAAAGGAGAAGCTAGGGTGACAGCATAAGCAGAATTAAGAGGTTAAGAAAAGGTCAAGAATGTTGGGCACATCTCCAAGACAGTCAGGGATACAAGTAGGGTGATGCACCAGCTGCTCTAGGTTGTAGAGGATAGCAAAGCTAGCTCACCAGGATGGTCAGTGAAGGGAGAGGAAAGCCAAAGCTAGTGGTGAACACTGAAGTCTCCAAGAATGGAGATCTCTGTGAAAAGTGAGTCAGGATGTGCACCACTTTGGAATTTAAGTAGTCAAAGAATTTCCTATAGTCAAAAAAGTTAGGTGAGAGGTATACAACACAGATAAATTGAGTTTGAGAGTGACTGCAGTCATAGCCAGATGGTGAAAAGCTCGAAAGATTCGAGAGTGTGGGCACAAGCAGGTAAAGTCACTGTGCACATAGATGCAACATCCAACTTTGGACTAAAAATGTAGATAGAGAAAGTAGGAGGGAACAGAAAAGGGGCTACTGTCAGTTGCCTCAGACACCTGTGTTTCAGTGAAGAAAAGATGAAGTTTAGTAGAGGAGAGGTAGTCTTCTATAAATTGAAAATTAGATCTAAGGCCATGAATGTTGCAGAAGTTAATGAAGAAAAAGTTGAGGGGGTGTCAAGACACTTAGGGTCAATACCAGAAGAGCAGATGGGGACTCTGAGGTGTGAAGGGTGTGTGTGTAATTAGGTGCATGTAGTTTTATGTGGAGGAAGAGAGTTGTCCTTAAAGGGCAGGCAGTGACTGCCCCCTTGTGTTGTGAGACACAAAGGAAAATGTTCAGTGAGGTCAGAGCTGGGTCACTGGAAAGTTCAAAGCACCACCTGATCCAGTGCTTCAGACCTCACTAGGAGTAATTATAATTTTGGCAGGTGTCTACTGCCTCCTCTGCAAAAATTAAATAACCTGGAACAAATGCGTCTTTCCATGTAAATAAATATCCACCTGCTGACCATGCTTGTAATTATAATAGTCAACAATAATATACTTTTCTCCATTGTTTTAAACATTTCTTAAAAATGGAAATAGTATTCATATTCATCCCTTATGCTTTAAAAATTAATGACAATAAATAAATTTAAAAAATAATGAGCAATAATCAATTAATAAAATGTTATTTACTTTAAATAAACTTTACAACAAACTTGCCTGGTACACTTGGACACCCTGGCTGATGGCATCTACACTGAGGAGGTAGAAGCCATAGTCAATGAGGGTATCTGCATACTTTGGGTGCTGGTCTCCAAACACTTCACTGGCAATCACCACAGCCTGCAACCACAAAATTATTAATAACCCTTTCTCTTAAAATATATTATTCATTAATATATTAATATATTAATATATTAATATTATTAATTAATTCATTCTTGACATACATAGAGAAATCAGGGCATAAAAAATGTTGGGTGATTCTTTAAGTGGTAGACATTTACTATATAAGTCAGCTATCATCACAAGGAGAAAATAGAAATATAACTATTCTTCTATTTTCTTATTTAAGCCTAAGATATCAAATGTTATGTTTTCACAATGTTACTTTAATGTGATTTTAAGTATATATATATCCCTTCTGCTGGTAAATTTCAGACTTATCTCTGTTTCTCTTTTTCTCTCTTTCAACAGCTTCATTGGTTTCAGAAGAGGAGATTCAAGATACCTTCAGAATTAGACTAGCTTATCCTTTCGGATGTTCTCTGCTGCACACTTTGGGGAAGCAAAGAAGGCTTTTTTCCCCTATTTTTTGTCCTATGACAATTTCCTTTATAAACCAATGAAGTCTTCACTGTGCTCATATAACATAATAAAATATGTATTTGCTATGCTGTCACAACTATGATAATATAGTATCATTCCCTTATTTAGGAATCATGTAACTGGTGAACTACACTTGGTATTTTACATTTCGTGGGTTGTAAAATATGATGCTCCTTTGCAAAATCAAGCATATGGAAGACGATAAAAACTGCATAACCAGTGAAACCATTAGCTTGCAATGCCTATCTCATCCTCCTTACAAAACACGTCAGTGTTAGGCAAGTTTTGAGCAAAGTGAGAGTAAGCCTTGTCCCAGGTTTGATCTGATAGTTTTGACCAAATATTCCCTGTGGTCATAGCATGAATGTTCTAAGGATGCTAAGTCCATACTTCATCACATCATACAACATTCCATCTGCTCCACTGTATAGCATTCCTATTTCTCTCTCTCTCTCTCTCTCTCTCTCTTGCTCTATTCTTAGGAAGATAATTTATGCTGATCTCATACATGATAATCTTCCTCACCTGTAGCCTATTTTTATATATATTAAAACACTTCAATGATGCTCAGAGGCAAAAATCTTTTAAAAAGAATATAGCAATCTTATTACAAATAATCAAGAAAACATATGATCTTTTAGCAACTGGATATCAGTATTTCAATGTCAATGGCAAACACTTATTTTTTTCTATTAGAAATTTAATACAAAAAAAATTCCATGCCTCAATAAAAGTTACTGACAAGTGCCAATTCAAATTCACACATGCAAAAAGAAAGAAAAAGAGCATGTAAAATAAAGCTACATAAATGAAAGAATGTGTAAGATCTGAAGGGGAATCAACTGAGATGCTTATGGAAGGAAACCCTGCATTGATTAAAGTTAAAGGAAAGCAGACAGACGATGTTAAAATGTAAACACATCTCTTTAGCGAAATGTGTCATGATAAATAGATCATCCAAAAATTCCTAAAATAGATCACATGAATTACAAAATTAAGAAAGGGAAAATAAGAGGTATACCATAAAAAGTACAAAAGGTTCCTAAACACAACTTTTCCATTATGAGAGGCAGACAATATGGTGAGAGGCATGTGCTGTATCACCGACTCCATTGCCAGGGAATCCAGATATCCACTAAGCAAGTCTCCATGTAGACAGCTTTTCCCATGCAAAAATAATTGTTGGTACTAGCATCAATAAACATGCTACAGCCACAGTCTTTGTGGGCATCTCCTTGATCTTGGTGTTTCATTTCTTACTGACCCAATTTGGAACAAGATAAATTTTTTTCAAGTCATCAGCATGCCAGTATGGCTTGAGTTGGTGCTCATGAAATGTGCAGATGCTTATATGCTTTTATTCAGTTTTATACAACCAAAGCTGCATCAGTCCAGTGGTGTCTCATGATTCTATGGAGGTAGGTAAATACCAATTACCAGAAGCAAGCCCAAATTTACCTCAAGAGTTGATTAGTCTTCATGCCACGCTTCCATACAGAAACACAGGAAGTATTAGTGTCCTCCAGGGCCAATTCTTCATCTTTCTGTACAGGTACAGTTAATATCACATTCACATGTTGGGAATGTTCACATCATTAGCAGTTAATATAATAGGCAAGTTCATGGTGAAGCACACCATTCCCATAGTCTGCACTACAAACACATGTGAAACTATTTAAGATCTCTGTATCCTTGCCACAGACAAACTTTAATACTTCATTTAGAAGCTCTCCAGACATTACGACTATTTTTAGTCAAGAAACCCATTAGTTATTTGATGTTGCTTTCTCACTAATCCAAATAACCATTACTACAATTCTAAATTACTCTGCGAAGATTAAGGTGTCATCTTGAAATCAAAGATGATTAGAGTGACCTAACTTGAGATCATATAAACTAATTCACAAATCTAGCTAAAAATCAAATACATATAATCACTACAGAATGAAGCTGAGACAAACCCCAGTTCTTGAATGAATACATTAGGCCTTGGATAAACCTGCCCCTTACTTGACAACAATTTTCTTTAGGCTCAGATAGTTCAACAGTATATCAATACAATGAAGAGAAAGTCTTCATAGGATCCAAGTATCCATTGTATCACCCAATTGTAAACCATCAGCCTAAGCAAAATATTCAACCAGCTCATGAGCTTCTAAATGGACACTTGAGTCAATGACTTCAGCAAAATACTTGTGGATATGCAGCAGCAGATACAGGGGTAACTATGGTAAGAAAAACACAGTAACATCCCAACAACTAGTTATGTTGTACTTCTAATGCTTTTCATTTTTCCAACATTTTTATGGCACGACAAGCCCATAAGCATTATAAAGATTTTTTTTCCATCATATAAGTTTTCATGTTGCTCATGAATAAATAAATAAATATATAAATAAATAAATATACAAATAAAATTAAAGCACATGCAACTCAAGAAGGCAAAAAACTTTCCTGAGAATCTTTTGAAGACTGCTGGTGAACCGAGAAAATTTCAGATACCAACTACCTAATAAACTGATAAATAAATATATTTTGCTCATTTGCAAAGAGAAGCCAATAAATAACATCATGCAGATCCAAAAGCAGAACCCATTGTTTCTTTAAACATTGAAATGAATACTCCATAAAATCTCAATCCTCAGTGACTGAGCCAAGATAACACACCTGCCGGATGAGTAGCCTGGCCTTCTTGAACTCTCGTTTAAGCACACATGCTTTGGCTGACTGCCTCAGAACATCAATCAGTGGAGGCTTGGGAAAGTTGGCTACAAGTGACTGTAATGCCTTTACACTCCAGCTGTAGGCCTGTAAATCATACAAGAAATTATAAAAAGAGAGGTATAAACTTGCATAAATCTCCAACATAATAATGTTTACACAAACACCAGTATGCACATCTAGAATAAGTAAATCATATTTCATGATCAAATGTATAGAACCAGTAGAGAGAATGTGTATGGAATGTTCTCTAAATAAAAGATACACACCCAAATATTCTATGCTCTCTTCTGAGCTATGCTTACTTGCTCATTACTTCAATTTAGCAAGTTAGAGCAATGTAATGAAAGGCAAACTCTAAGGTCTATTTCATGAAAAGCAGATGCCACCTGATAGTCTTTAATGAAGAAACAAACATCCTCACAACAATGGAGTGTTGAGAATAAGTACAGGCTGTATTGATCTGCAAATGAATACCTGATGGAACAGACCTCAAGAAAAATTCTAATGCAGTAAACAAAACAGAGCAAAGCTAGGTAAGAGCTATTGAACAATGCTGATACTAGGTATAATTTTTGCATGGGAAGTGTGTATCAGAGGTCGAAGAGTGCACTTGGCAAAGCAAACATCTAAAATTTTAGTGGATCACAACAGAACCATAGAAGCCATAAAAGCAGCATGTGAAACATTCTTAGAAACATTTGTTTCACTATATGGATTTATCTACACATTGTCATTCACATAGCTCATGGTATATGTGTAACATTGCTGTTTTAGGTAATTTTTTTTTTCTTAGGAAATATATCTGATTAGCAATATAAATGATTTACTGTAATTCTCCAATCTAAAGTGAACTATACATTTGTTATTGAAGAAGCACTACAATAAACTTCTGTTTTTAGTTTTTTTTGCAAACCTACCATCTACAGTAGCTTCTCTGGTTATTAACACCTCAAAATTAAGTTAGCTAAAGTAACAGTTTTGCTTCTTCTTTTCCTTCTTTATTTCAACCAGCTGGCACCACTGCTTTCACATCTATCTCTAAAGCTGAACTCTTCACTCAAACCTTTGCTAAAAACTCTACCTTGAATGATTCAGGGCTTGTTCCTCCCTCTCCTCCACCCTCTGACTACTTAATGTACTATTAAAATTCTTCACAATAATGTTTTCCTTGCCCTCACTGGCCTTAATCCTCGGAAGGCTTATGGACCATATGCGGTCCTTCTTATTGTCCTCCATGCTTGCACTTCGCCTAGTCAAACTCTTTCAACTCTGTCTGTCAGCATTTAACTTTCCTTCTTGCTGGAAGTTTGCCTACATTCAGCCTGTTCCTAAAAAGGGTGATCATTCCAATCCCTCAAGCTACTGTCCTATTGCTTTAATTTAATGACTATCTAAAGTTTTTGAATTTATCCTCATCAGGAAGATTCTTAAACATCTATCACTTCACAACCTTCTATATGATTGCCAGCATGGGTTCTGTCAAGCCGCTCTACTGGTAATCTTCTGGCTTTTCTTACTGAGTCTTGGTCATCCTCTTTTAGAGATTCTGATGAAACTTTTGCTTTTGTCTTAGACATATCAAAAGCTTTTGATAGAGTCTGGCACAAAGCTTTGATTTCCAAATTACCCTCCTACGGTTTCTAACCTTCTATCTCTAACTTCACCTCAAGTTTCCTTTCTGACCGTTCTATTGCTGCTGTGGTAGACGGTCACTGTTCTTTTAAGTCTATTAAAAGTGGTGTTCCTCAGGGTTCTGTCCTGTCACCCACTCTCTTCCTATTACTCATCAATGATCTTCTAAACCAAACTTCTTGTCCTATCTACTCCTATGCTGATGACATCACCCTGCACTTTTCCACATCTTTTTGTAGACATCCAACTCTTCAGGAAGCAAACAATGCACACAGGGAAGCCACAGAATGCCTGACTTCTGACCTCTCTAAATTTCTGATTGGGGCAGAGCAAACTTAGTATTGTTCAATGCCCTAAAAACTCAATCCCCTCCATATGTCAACTCACCACAACCTTCCAGACAACTATCCCCTCTTCTTCAATGACACTCAACTTTCCCCCCCTTCTACACTGAACATCCTCAGTCTGTCCTTTACTTACAATCTAAACTGGAAACTTCACATCTCATCTCAAGCTAAAAGAGCTTCTATGAAGTTAGGTATTCTGAGATGTCTCTGCCAGCTTTTCTCACCCTTCCAGCTGCTAAATCTGTACAAGGGCCAGCATACAAGTACAAGCATACTCCATCCACGTATGGAGTGTGCTTCACATGTCTAGGGGGTCCCACTCATACTGCTCTTCTAGACAGGGTGAAATCAAAAGCTTTTTGTCTAATCAACTCCTCTCCTCTAACTGACTGTCTTCAGCCTCTTTCTCATTGCTGCAATGTTGCATCTCTTGCTATCTTCTACCACTATTTTCATGCTAACTGCTCTTCTGATCTTGCTACCTGCATGCCTCCCCTCTTCCTGTGGCCTCGCTGCTCAAGACTTTCTTCTTTCTCTCACCCCTATTTTGTCCACCTCTCTAATGCAAGAGAACTAGTAATCTCAATCATTTATCCCTTTCTCTAATAAACTCTGGAACTCACTGCCTGCTTTTGTATTTCCACCTTCCTATGACTTGAATTCTTTCAAGAGCGAGGTTTCAAGATACTTGCCCTTCAGTTTTTTACTACTGCTTTGGAACCTATTCAGGGACCGGCATCTCAGTGGGACTTTTTTTTTTTTCATTCGATTTTTGTTGCCCTTGGCTAGTATCCCTCCTAAAAAAAAAAAAAAAAAAAAAAAAAAAAATCACCTCTATACTAAAGTATGGTGAAAAATAAATATTGGCTATTTTCTGTTCATATACTGTATAATTTCTTATTGGAAAATAGGTTATGTCACTTTATTCAGGGTCATCACCTGAAGGGAGCTTGCCAAACTGCACAATTATCCTGTCTGCCTATCAAGTTTCCTGCTGTGTCTTTCATTATGATATCATACCAGGCTTTCCTTGGTCTGCCTTTCTACAACAAAAATTTTTATAATCTCACACATCAACTTACAAGATCCATTTCTTTACTCCAATCCTACTACTCAGCTTCTCATTTGCTGGGCCAACTCTTACAGTGGAATTTCATATCCACTACAATATGCAAGAAATGTTTGAACATCAAAAAATTCCTCTAAATACAAATGACATTTCTGACTTCATAAATTCTATCATATTTGTTGTTCTCAACACATTCCTTGTGGTATTAAAAGAGAATTTTAAGGCTATATATAAATTTTCTCCCTTTTTTTACTAAAAGAACAACTATACAAAATTACAGCTTGTTAATGATACTAAGAATTTGTTGCAGTTTTTCTAGATCAGAACCATGATACAATAGAACAAAATCCCTAAATGTTACTACACTCAACAAGAAATAGAGCACAAGAAACCCATGGATATATAAAAAATATTCCTTTTAATTCATAAGAGGGTTTTTGGTTCCATAAATTTTGTTTAAGTCATATTTGCTGTTCTAATTGAGTTCCATTAGTGTTGAAAGATACTTTGCCAGACTTTGACTCACCTCTGCATAGTTGGACCGCAGCATGTAAAGGGTTGAGAACTCAGAGTAGAGTGAGGCTAAGTTGGGAGAAGCACCCATCCCTTGGAGTTGCTTCACCAGTACCATTGCCTGGTTGTAAGTGTGTTCCGCCTCCTCAAACCGACAGTAGCCATTCTGGACATGTAGCAATCTGGAAGTCAATATTACTGTCACTGTATGTTCATGCAAACTATTAGCCTGTATGATGATACATGTATGCTGAGAATAGGTGCGTAATGGTTAAAAATCCTCCAAGAAGAAAGATAGCCAAAACAAGGTGCTCCTATACACACACAAACATACACACACACACACTATATAGTATAGTGTTATGTAATGGTAGCAAGTGGTCCCTGTTCACCTGGCAGCAAGTAGGTATGAGATTCTTATAAGCTGTGGGGCTGTGATCTCCCTCCTCTAGATTAATATCATGAACACTCATTCTTTCTTGCTCCACACACACTCTCTCTTCACAGTCATCATCCATCCCATTAATGGTCTTCCCACTACACCAACTACTCTTCTTCAATTCCCTTTGAATACCCAATCCAACATAACATTCCTTGTTCTGTTTGATCAGCTAACTCTATAAATACCAGTCACACTTCCAGTTTTTTCACATTTTAATGCATCCCTACAAATTACTTCACTCTGCTAATGTTTGTCAAACACCTCAGCTACATTACTTTCCATAATTTCTTCTCTCTTATATCCACTATAAGTTAAGAACTAGTTTGACAGCTACAAAAAGTATACTTTACTCATAGAAGGAACAAAATTAAGATCATTATACACATCACACATTTCCAGCACCATAGCCCAAACTGAATAAGCCCCACCTGTGGCAACACTCCAAGGCACGTGTCTTCTGCAAAGGGTCTGAGGAGTCTGCAAGGAGGCTTTGGCAAGAGGTTAAGATGACCTCAGCATCAGGAAGCCACCCAGCCTCTGCCAAGAAGGCAGATATTGCCAGGCCATGCAGCACCAAGCTATCCCGCTGATACAAGAAAACAAAATAATTAATCAAATAAATAGTTGAATGATTTTTACAACCCTCATAATTAACTTCCCAACAAATACAGACATTTCATAAAATATCAATTACTCTATAATAAAATAAGCAACCACATAAAGAATGGCTACACTGACATGATAAATGTAAAATAAGAATGTTTGTAGCAGTCACAAAAAAGAACTTAGATACATGATATTTACCTGCAAAGATAGACAAACAGGCAAAAATAAGGAGACTAAAATAATACAACAAGAACTCTTCTCAGTGTGACCCACCTGTTTGTCAGTGAGTGACTCCTGGTTACACCGATCCACGTAAGCTTGTGATATAACTGAGGAAATTTTAGTACTGTGGTCCCCGAGAGCCTGGTCCATTAAGGCCTGAAAAGAAGCAGTAAGGCAACATTACTTGGCAAAAATGCCTTCAAATAATTGCTGAAATTTCTGAAGTCAATAAGAATTTTACTTAAATGTTCTTATTAATCAACTTCTAAAATTACAGCTTCATTCCTTATTTCTTCTCCTTTATTAGACATACATACCAATGTTTTTCATAAATAAAGTACTCCCAATACCCACTCTCATCTCAACTAACAACCAGTTTTGGATGCTTGGATTCTAGCATGATTTTTCTTCTGGGTCTTATAAATATACGAGTATGTCTAGGTTCAGGAATAGCATATTATCTGAAAGTACCTTTTTTAAATTTTATGCTCATTGTTCTCTCTCAAATTGTCTCAAATTGACTGAAGATATCCAAGTCTTTAACTTGTTTCATTACCTGTTTATTCAGCCTCATTATGTTCATACACTCCCTTAGTTTCTTACTCTATATTAATCTGCAAAGTACAGTATACACACACACACACACACACACACACACACACACACACACACACACACACACACACAAACACACACACACACAAATTTTTGGAGCAAGGTAGACTGAGAAAATAATAGAAGATATTCAATGTTTCAGTAAATTAATCAAAAGTAATAAAAAGAGTACTATTGGTTGGTGACTTCAGCTGTAAAAAAAATAAATTGGGAAACGTTAGAGGTAAGAAAAGGGACTCCATGGGGAGAAAGATTTCTGAAGTTGACTATGGAAAACACAATGATGCAATGGGTGACTGAAAATACAAGATATAGGGGAGATGACGAACCAACAAGACTTGACCTAATATTAATGAAAGGAACCAACCTAACTAAAGAATTAAAATAATGTATGTGTGCCCCACAGGAAAAAGTGACTATGTAATGAGAGAAATAGAAATTGATAATGATGTCAGTGAAGAGGATGAATCATACAAAGAAAACAGAAGAAACTATGGGAAAGCGAATATTGATGATCTTAAGAGATTCTATGAAGAAATGGACTGGGTAAAGCTGAAAAGAACAAATGATGTGCAAGATGAGTATAACATTTTTATGGAACTATATGAGACAGGAGTGAATAAATAAGTTCCACTATACAAAGCTAAAGACAGACGAAAACAGGTGTGGTTCAGCACAAGATGTGCAAGAGCAAAGAGAAAAAAGAGATGAAGCATGGATAAGAATGAAAAGAAAACAAAACCAAAAAAATAAAGAAGAGACAGCAGGAAATGAATATGTGAAAATAAGGAAAGAGGAAGAGAAAGGATATGAAAAAAGATATAGCTGAAAAGTGCAAGAACCAAAACAGTTCTGCAGATTCATAAATGGAAAAATTTTACTAAAAGATGTAAACTTAAAAGATGGATTTAAGTAAAAGATGTAAAATTGAAATGGAGAAAAGTAGATAGTGGAGTACCACAAGGATCAGTGCTGGCACCAATACTTTTCCTGATCTATATAAATGAAAGGAGTAAAGAAGTTACATGAGTTTGATTGTAGGCAATGAAAAATTACAAAGACATATAAGAAACAACACTGAAATTATACATGAGGATTTTAATAAAATCTGGGATTGAGTAAGAAATGATAGATGGAATTTAATGTGAAAAAAATGTCATTTAATGGAAATGGAAAAAAATGAAGAGACCAAAATGGACATATAAAATGGGAAATGAAGAAATCATAAAGTACAAGAGAAAGATCTGGGTTACAATACAGAATAGTCAACAGTTGAGAAACATGTAGAAAAGACATTCAGATACACATAAAATGGTGAGAAATATTGGAACAGCATTCCACTACATGGATAAAGATATGATGAGAAAAATATCTACTACTATGATTAGACCAAAGCTGGAATATGCTGAATCAGTGTGGTCTCCCTACAAGAAAAAAATTGTCAAGAAACTAGAAAGGATACAAAGGATGGCAACAAAAATGGTTCCAGAACTGGAAGAATTAACATATGAAGATAAGTTAAAGGAAATTAATTTGCCAACACTGGAACAGAGAGAAAGGGAGATTTAATACTGATATATAAATTGTGAGTTAGAATGGAAGAAACTGATAATAAGAAAGTACTGCTAAGAGAAGAAGGAAATACCAGATTCACAAAAGGACAAAGCAAAAAACTAAGAAAAGGAAGATGCCTCAGTAACATAAAGAAAAATAGTTTCCCACAGAGAAATCTAGAAGTTTGGAACAAGTTAAGTGAGGAGGCAGTATCAGCAACAAGTGTGCACAACTATAAAGAAACTGGACAAGTGTAGATATGGGACCACACAAGTGTAGCTCAGGCCCAGTAAATTACAATTAGGTACACACACACACACACACACACACACACACACACACACACACACACACAGAGACTATTAAACTGGGAGGTGGAAAACTTGATACCCGATTTAGTGGAAGAGATAAACCATCAAGACTTGATTTAGTGTTTACCAAGGACATAGAAATTATTGAAACTATACAGTATGATAGCCTTCTAGGTAAAAGTGATCATGAGTTGATAAAATTTAATTTGAAAAATGAAAATGTAATCACCGATAAAAATTATAAGGTAAGAAGATTTAAATATAGTAAAGCTGATTTTGAAAAATTAAGAAAGTACTTTGTTGCCATGGACTGGAAAGACTTTGAACATGCAGAAAATGTTCAGGAAAAATAGGATGAATTTATAAGGATATATAATACTGCTGTGGAGAAATTTGTACCTAGAGGAGGAGCAAGATGTAGAATGGATAAGGAATGGTTCAATACAAAATGCAAAAAGGCCAGAAATTGTAAGCTAAATGCTTGAAATAGATGGAAGAAAAGGAAAACTGAGAGCAGATGGGGGGGGGATATATTGATGCTTGAAATGAATACACTAAGATAATAAGAATGGAGAGAAGAAACTATGAAAGAGATATAACAGAAAAGTGTATACTACACAAACTGTAGAAGTATTCTGAATAAAATAGACTTGCTTAGAGAAATACCATGTGTTGAGAAATTTGATATCATTGCTTTAACTGAAACTTGGTTAGATATATCAGGAAAAAGTATTTAATCCAGAGGTTAAGAAAGATGGTTCTACACTGTTCTATAAAGATAGGGAAAACAGGAGAGGAGGAGGCATCACATTATAAGTTAGGGACACATTACAGTGTTGCATTAACAGTAGAATTAAAACAGATAACAAAGCAGAGTCAATATGGGTAGATATTAAGGAAGGATTGCAGTCAGTAGTACTGGGGGTAGTGTACAGACCACTGACCAGTACAAAGGAAATTAACACCTCACTGTGGCAGGAATTAAATAGAGCAGGCAGGTACAGTCAGGTATGTGTGGTAGGAGATTTTTATTTTAGGAATATCGACTGGAGTCTGATGGTGGGTAACAAGGAAGCAGAGGAGTTTCTTAAAGTAATTCAGGATAATTTTTTAAAACAGGTAGTCGTAGAACCCACAAGGGGGAATAATATTCTAGATTTAATTCTTACTAACAGGGAGGAAGCAGTCACACAGGTAGAGGTTGGAGGACAGCTAGGTAACAGTGACCATAGGAAAATTAGGTACAATTTAGAATGGGAAGAAACTTTTAGAAGCAAAAACTATAGTAAAATACCTGACTTTAGGAGAGCAGATTTTGAGGAATTAAAAAGGTACCTCCAAGGAGTGGACTGGCAACGGATGCAGGGTGAGGTCAGGTCCGAGACGGAGTTCAGAGAGATAAGGCAGGATGAGAGAGGTGAGGTGAGATGTGAGGGTGTAGGACAAGAGGAGGGAAGATGTGTCCGGAAGGGGCGGAGGAGAGAGGGAGAGGTAGATAGATGTGAGTATGTTGGAATGTCAGGTCATGCTGAAATGAGAGAGGTGAGGTCGAGGCGAGTAGATGAGGGAGTGGAGAGGATGGTAGGGGCTGAGATGAGGGGATTAGGTGAGGTAAATGTAGATGAATTGTATAAATATTTTGTAGATAAAGTTCATAAAGGTCAGTTAGCAAATATCCCATATAGGGCAATAAGATCACAGAAAAATTACCCTAAATGGATGACTGCTAAGCTAAAACATTATATAGGGTGTAAGAGAAGTATATATAAGAGATTAAGGGCAGGTGAAGTTTTAAGGTCACAATATAATGAATTAGTTAGAACAGTCAGGAAGTTAATGAGGAAAGCTAAGGGCAATTATGAATTAAAGGTAGCCAGCCAGGCAAAGACAGACCCCAAGGGATTTTATCAGTTATACAGCATGAAGAATAAGGATACTATAGGTCCATTAAAGGCAGCAGATGGGGAGCTGCCTTTTAATGGGGAGGAGATTAGTAAACTTCTGAATGAGTATTTTTAACTGTCTTCACCCAGGAAAACATGCAGGATATGCCAGATAGTGAACAGGTGTTTAGAGTAGATAAGAATGAGAAGCTGACAGATATTTCCATAACTAGGGAGATAGTGGAACAGGAGATAGGCTAAAAAAGTTCAAGACACCAGGACCAGATGAAATATATCCCAGAGTACTTAAGGAATGCAAAGAGATTATTAGTGAGCCATTAGTTTCTGTGTTTAGGAAATCACTTGAGTCGGGTGAGGTACCAGTAATGTGGAGGTAGGCTAATGTAGTACCCATCTTTAAGAAAGGAGACAAAACTTTAGCGTCTAATTATAGACCTGTCAGCTTAACTTCAGTTGTAGGTAAAATATTAGAGTCAATAATAGCGAAGAACATTAGGGAACATTTAGACAAACATAACTTGATAAATCAGTCACAGCATGGCTTCACGAAGGGGAAGTCTTGCCTGACAAACTTGTTAAGTTTTTACAGTAAAGTGTACAAAGCAGTAGATAATGGTGATAGTTATGATATCTTATATCTGAACTTTAGTAAAGCATTTGACAAGGTACCCCATCAAAGGCTCCTGAGAAAGGTTAGGGCACACAGGATAGATGGGAAGGTGTTAGGCTGGATAGGGTCATGGCTTAGCGACAGGCGACAAAGAGTTGTAATAAACAGCTGGAAATCTGAGCAGGGTCATGTAATTAGTGGGGTGCCACAGGGATCAGTATTAGGGCCATTGTTATTTCTAATATATATCAATGACTTGGATAGAGGAATTAGTAGTGATGTTAGTAAATTTGCGGATGACACAAAGATAAGTAGATTAATTAGGTCAGAATTGGATGCCATCACCTTGCAGGCAGATTTAGATAGAATGAATGAATGGATGGATAGATGGCAAATGCAATTTAATATAAACAAATGCAAAGTACTTAGCGTAGGTAGAGGAAACCCACACAATAGGTACACATTAAACAACCAAACTCTGGTAGGTACAGGGTACAAGAAAGATTTAGGAGTTATAGTTAGCTCTGAACTCCGTCTAGGGAAACAATGCATAGAGGCCAGAAACAGGGCAAATAGGGTACTAGGATTCATTTTTAGGAGTGTTAAAAGTAGAAGGCCGGAAGTAATATTAAAGTTATACTTGGCGCTGGTCAGACCTCACCTAGACTACGCTGTGCAGTTCTGGTCCCCACATTACAGGAAAGATATAGGTCTATTAGAATCAGTACAGAGGAGAGGGGATGAGGAGTATTCCTTACGAGGTGAGATTGAAGTTGTTAAATTTACATTCTTTAGAGAGATGTAGGTTAAGAGGGGACCTGATAGAAGTCTTTAAGTGGTATAAGGGTTATAACAAGGGGGAAGTAAACAAAATTCTTAGGATCAGCAACCAGGGTAGAACAAGAAATAACGGGTTCAAGCTTGAAAAATTTAGGTTTAGGAAGGAGATAGGAAAAAATTGGTTCTCAAATAGAGTGGTAGATGAGTGGAACAGACTCAGTAATCATGTTGTTAGTGCTAGGACACTAGAGAGCTTTAAGAGGAGATTAGACAGGTTTATGGATGGGGATAACAGATGGAAATGGGTAGGTATATTTCATACAGGGACTGCCACGTGTAAGCCTGGTTGCTTCTTGCAGTTTCCCTTATTTCTTTGTTCTTATGTGTATAAATGAACCAAAACTATTCTTTAGACATATTAATGGGAAGATAAAGAAGAGAGAAGTTGTATCAAGACTGAAAGTTGAAGGAAAAGTCTATGAGGATGCACAGGTTATGGCAGAGGTTATGAACAAAGGTTTCAGATTGGTATTTACTGTGGGAGGGGAGTTTGATGCTGGAAGGGATAATTTGATGAGGAATATACTAAGTACAGTCCCAGTCAGTTATGATCAAATACTTATGATGATGGAAGCCCTTGATGTAAGTAAAGCATCTGGTCCAGATGGAGTATCAAACTGGATATTGAAAGAATGCAGAGAACAACTGGCTGGTAAAATTCACAGTATGGTGGTGGTGACATCATTGTCACAGGGAAGAGTACCAAAAGATTGGAAGAGAGCAAATATTATACCAATATTCAAAGGAGGAAATAAGGAAAACCCAATAAATTAAAGACCAGTTTCATTCACTAGTATTGTCAGAAAACTACATGAAAGAACAATAAAGGAAACATGGATGGAACACTAGGAAAGTAAATTGACAATTTGGATTTACAAGGGGAAGATCATGCTCCATGAATTTATTCTCATTTTATTCAAAGGTAGTCGGTATTGTGCAAGAAAAAGAGAGACAGATGGGTGGATAGGTGTCTACTTAGGGTTGAAGAAGGCTTTTGACAAAGTACCACACCAAAGATTGCTATGGAAGATAAAGAATTATGGAAGAATTGGAGGAAGATGCCTGGAGTGGATGGAGGATTATCTAAATGATAGAGAAATGAGAACTGTAATACAAGACCAAAATTTGTTTTGGCCAAAAATAACTAGTGGTGTCCCACAAGGGTCAGTGTTGGGACCAATAAAGTTTGTGATATGTGTAAATGACATATATGAAGAAATAGATAGCTATATGAACTTATTTACAGAAGATGCTAAGCTGATGAGGATAGAAAATGTAAAGGACTGTATGATACTGCAAGATGATTTAAATAAGATAAATAGATGGAGCAAATCTTGGCAAAAGAAATTCAATTTAAGTATATGTAAAGAAATGGAATTTGATAAGAGTAAAAAAGAATACAATATCATTATGAGATGGATGGTGCGAAGTTAAAGAAATCAAAAGAAGAAATGGATTTGGGAGTAACAGTTACTGAAAATCTGACTCTGGACAGACACATTGATAAAATTAGTAGAGATGATGAATTTGTTAAAAAGAGTAAGAATGCCATTCTCATATTTGGATGAAGGAATGATAAAAAAAGTTGTTGATTTCCATGATAAGACCAAGATCGGAATATGCAGCAGTGGTGTGGTCTCCTCATACAAGGAGGAATATTATAAAATTGGAAAGAATACAAAGAGCAGTCACTAAGATGGTTCCGGAGTTGAGTAATTCAATCTATGAAGAGAGATTGAGAATGATGAAAATTCCTACCCTTGAAAATAAGAAAGAGAGAAGAGATTTAACAAATATCTATACAATGATAAATGGTATGGAAAATGTGGACAAAGAATGTTTTATAAATTTAGACACACAGAGTAGAAGGGGACACAGTAAGAAGTTGAAGAAAGTTAACTGTAGAAGAAACATCAAGAAGTATAGTTTTCCTCACAGAAGTGTGAACAAATGGAATGAACTGTGAAAACATTGTGAATGCTGAAACTGTCCATGCTTTTAAGACCAAACTGGACAGATATAGAGATGGGATACTATGAGATTACTCCCCTCCCATAAACTACAACTAGGTAAACACACACACACACACACACACACACACACACACACACACACACACACACACACACATATATATATATATATATATATATATATATATATATATATATATATATATATATATATATATATATATATATATATATATATATATATATAATCAAAACCATTGTCCTATTTTCTACCAACATTAACTTTTAAAGTTTTAACACAGAGCAGCAATCAATTAAATATGCTATTTTTTGCACAAATTTCAATATCTGTACTTAAACCAACAAAATCTGCAAAATATACATTATCCAGTTTCCATTGTCTGCAACCTATATTCATCCTCACTTCGATATTTATTATACATTGCTTTCATTTTACAACCCCAAGATGGAGTAAATATTTCCAAATCACATTAAGATAATGATGTACATATATAAAAAGACTACATAAAAAAGTATTCATTACTTCAATATGTGCACATTAGTACAATACAGGAGACCTATATCAGTACAGAAGATTCAATGGAACAATGATAAATGAAAATTACAATGCAAGGATATCCACATTTCTCAGATGCTGCACATGGTATTGTCAATAACACATACCTGTTTAATGCCAAAGTACAGGACTAGCAAACAAAACATGAGATGCAACTCCTGTCACTGGTAAAATTATTTTGATTGTAGAATACCAAACTGCCTAATGCTGCCATGATTGTAATGGCTTGAACATTAAAAAGTTGCCATTGTAAATGTGTTTCCATATCAGGTTTAAATGAGACCAGCTCTAAGTAAATAAACTGTAATTTAATCACCAGTTTTAATTATGGATTTTTCTCAGTCATGAAATTTGCTTTATGAGTTTTTAGAAAGTACTAGCTTTTATTATCCCCAAACTGGTTTACAGTATTAAAAGAGTGGATATGCACAAGAAAGATGAGCCATCTCTCTTGATAACCTCACCACATGGAAACAGGAAACTAAAGATTATGATGGCTTTGTCCATACATTTTCTGCCTCCTTGTAGGACTCACCTGGAAGCAATGATGTAGTAGATGCCTCTTGTCCCCAACTTTTAGCATGCGTGTGATCACATCTAGGTCACTTAACTCAGCACGCACTTCTGCTAGGCACCCATTCTCGAACAGCTGTGGAAGACCTTCATTAAACATCTATCATAAGAATAATGAGAAGTGCTGACAAAAGTACAATGCTGCCAAACACACACACAGTGTTAACCCAATCATGTTCTTGATAAATGTCAATAATAAAGAAACTAGTATTGGAACAGACTTACATGAACATGTTTGCTGACAATGCAAAGTTACAAAGGAAAATAAATGGAAAAAGCTCATGCAAGGAGTTACAGAAAGACCTCATGGGACTTAATGAATGGTGTAAGGATTGGCAAATGAATTTTAATTTAGATAAATGTCATGTGATAAAATTTGCCAAAGTTCACAGAGATCTGATTGGAAATATAAATTAGATAATAATACAATTCAAGCATCTGGAAAAGGGAAAAGAATCTAATAATAAATAGCATATTAGCAGAAGACAATATAAATGGCAAAGAAAGGTACATGCATCACTTGTTGGCAAATATGAAGATAGCATTTAGATACGTATATGAGGATAATATTACAAATATTCAATAGTAGCTTGAAATCCACATCTGAAAAAAAAAGTTGAAAAGATAGAGAAAGTGTACAGAGCTGCTTCAAAATGGGTACCAGACTTGAAAGGCCATAGCTAAGAAGAAAGGTTTGATAAATGTAAGCTCCCAACACTAGAGGAGAGAGTAAAATGAGGTGACATGATCAAGATGAACAAATAAGTAGAAGGTAAAGGAAAGATTGATAATATCATGGATTTTGAGGTGCCACAACAACCAACACAAAGAGAACACAGAAAGAAATTACTAAAAAAAAAAAAAAAAAAAGATGTGAGGAAGTAGTTTCCCTGACAGAGCAATCAACCAATGGAATGCATTGACTGATGAAGTTGCGTGCAAGAATTCACAGCTTTAAAGACAAATATAATAAATTAACTTTAAAAAGATGGAACATTACCAGCTTGACTCAATACTGTAAAAAACACAATTAGCTAAGAACACACACACACACACACACACACACACGGTTATGCCTAACCAAGACAAAGCTAAAAGAAGAAGTCCATTTAAGCTTTAAGGAAGAGGGATATAATTATTGGAGGAGATATAGAAAGGGTAAAGGAGGAGGAGGAGGAGTACTGATAATGGTTTGAGATGATATATATGAGGAAGAAGTGCAATATAGACATGGCATGGTGGAGGTCATAGGTATAACAATCAGGACCAGTGGGAGAGAAAGGAGGAGGATCATATTAACGTATGTGCCACCAAAGACTAGTACATGGAGGCTGGAGGATCACAAGGAAATGCAAAAGGAAGTGTTGAAATGCCTAGACAACATGATAAGGAAAGACAGTAAAATACTACTAATGAGAGACTTTAACTGCAAAAATGTCAGCTGGAAGGAGATGGAAGTTAATGGAAATGCTGGACTGTGAAGTGAAGAAATGCTACAGTTAGCTACAGTGAATACAAGGGACCAATGGGTGGAGGAATTTACAAGATACAGAGGGGAGGAGGAACCATCTATGCTAGACCTGGTTAAAAAAAAAAAAAAAAAAAAAAAAAAAAGAGCACAGTCCAACCATTAAATACTTAAGCCCAATGGAAAAAAAGTGACTATGTGGTATTAGAAGTGGTACTGCAAGATTGGGAGGTTCTACCATGTAAGGAGGATTAAAAAAATGGGAGACTAAATCATGCAAAGACAAATTTTACAGAGTTAAGAAAATTCTTTGGTAGTATTGATTGGAAAGGACTTATGGAAGGCAAAACAGTGCAAAAGAAATACGAAACATTCCTGAAAAAAGTACAATGAGGGTGTGCAGAAATGTGTACCTGTATAATTATAAAGTAAGGAGGAGCAAACATATTTGGTATAATGCCAGATGTACAGAAGCTAAAAAGAGAAAGGATACAGCTTGGAAGAAACTGAAGAAACAAAGAAATTAAAATAATAGAGAGCAGTATAAGGAGGCAAGGAATGAGTATGTTAGAATAAGAAGAGAGGAAGAGAAACAATTTAAAAAGGATGTGGTAAAGAAATGTGAAGAAGAGCCTAAGCTTTTTTACAGATATATCAATGGAAAGATGACAAGCAGAGAGACCATTAACAAGATAGTAAAGGAAGGAAGGATATATCAAATAGCAGAAGAGATGAGTGAAATTATGAATGAGAGTTTCAGGTCTGTGTTCAATGTGGAAGCGGGTTTTACAGAACCAAACGAGGAGGAGAGGCAGGGGGTTTACGGGAAGTCTTGGTGCAAAAACATGAAACTGGTAAATTGTTTGAGAAGTTGAATGTCAGGAAAGCAATAGGGCCTGATGGAGTGTCAGGTTGGACACTAAAGGAATGTAGAGAACAAGTGGTGGAGCCAATGTGATTAACAGCTCACTGATAGAGGGAAGAGTACCAAGAGAGTGGAAGAGAGCAAATATAGTGCCAATACACAAAGGAGGAAAGAGGACTGAGCCACTAAACTATAGAATGGTGTCGCTAACTAGTGTTGTGGGCAAGATCTGTGAAATAGTGATCAAGGAAAAGTAGGTGAAATATTTGGGAGAGAATGAAGTTATAGTCAATTTGGTTTCAGACGAGGAAGGTCATGTGTGACAAATTTACCAAGTTTCTATACAAGAGTAATAGATGAGGTACAAAACAGAGATGGGTGGGTAGATGTAGTGTACTTGGACATCAAAAAAGCTTTTGATAAAGTTCCACATAAGAGACTACTACTATTGTGGAAGATGGAACATATAGGATGACTGAGAGGGACAATGCTAAAATGGATGAGAGACTGCTTAAAGAATAGAGAAATGAGAACTGTGATCAGGGACACCTGTTCAAGCTGCAGTAATGTAACAAGTGGAGTACCACAGGGGTCAGTGTTAGCACCCATCATGTTACAAATGTACATCAGTGATAGGCAGGAGGATTTGACTAGTTATATTAATCTGTTTGCTGATGATGCAAAATTGTTAAGAGTAATAAAGAGCCATGTCGATTGTATGGAGTTCCAAAGAGATATTGACAAGATTTATGGGTGGAGCAAGAAGTGGAAATTGGAATTCAATGCTAAGAAATGCCACATGATGGAACTGGGAAAGAGTAAAAGACCTGCATGGGACTATAAAATGAGGGAGGAAGCAATAATGAGGAGCAAGGAGGAAAAAGATTTAGGAGTGGTTTTCAAGATACCCTGAATGAAGATACGCTTCCTAAACTACCAGAATGGCATATAAATGAGATATTTGACTCAACATACAGGTGGTTATCTTTCCAAGAAAGTGGATGTTACACTGATCCCGGAAAGTTTTAAAGGTCTGGATTTTTAAAGGCTTCGATTGCCTACCTGATTTATCCGAAATCGCCAGAATTGCAACCTCTCACTTTATCCTTGCCTTGACACAGCACACCAGGAATCACCTCAAATACCAGATCAATGTTGGGGGTAGAAAACACAATCATTCCATATCATAAATAGATATATTAGTGCTAATGATAACTCACAAACAAACTGAAGTAGTATACGTTAATATATGACATTCCTGTCGCTTCACACAGCACTAAAGCTTGTTTACACCTCCATAGGCCACTGAAGTAATTTCCCCAACTGCAGGAATTTACCCAGACACCATCACTGTGTCCCCAAATAATAATTCCCGTATTTTATCTCCTCAAACCTCACAAGGCATCACCACAGATCACCTATAACACCATCCCCAAAAATCACCAATTCACCACAACACTGCCCCTTAAAAATGCCTCCACAATCTCCAAGGACACTACCAGTCTCCAAAAAATGGCCACCTCTCTAATGATACCCTCCCCTCAAGCCAGCATCACCAACACAATTCATCAAACAAATTTCAGCAGACAAGAGCTCTTGGTACCAGAAAAGACTAAACAACCAGATCCGGTATATCGAGGTTATATCACCACACACACTCTCCATCACCACTCCACACCCAAATTCCTGTGAGAAATGCCACAACCTCTGTTCATCTTCAGAGCCTCTGGTGCTCTGCCTTTCCCCTCTTCAGAATGTGTTGTTGCCCACTCAAGCTCCCCTCATTTCAACATATTTCCACCTTAATTACACTTCCTCCCTTACATATACGAACATACAGAGAACTTAAATTATGAATAGAATAATACTACATGATATAAAAATGAGTAAATAAGCCTTATACTAACTTATAACTAAGAATAAGGATAATGTCTAAAAGGCAGGTAAACGGAACATAGGGGACACTAAGAAAATATGTTCCTTTTCAAGGTAAACTCGGCCAATAACATGACACAGGATGTTAGAAAATATTAGGGTGGCATTTCATTACATGGATAAGACTATGATGAAAAAAATTATAGCCACTATGCTATGTCCCAGATTGGAATATGCAGCAGTGGTGTGCTCTCCGC
>NC_087152.1:13560000-13605000 GCF_035594125.1 Scylla paramamosain
CGTGTCTCTGGGTTTTTTCTTCTCGTGATCATCACCTTCAGCCAGTCAAAAATCTACACAAAAAAAAAATCAGCTCATTGTTTAAAAAGGACGCCGCATGAGTGATGGACAAGATGGGAGTAATGGTAACAGCGACCGTTCCTATGGAGACACTAGCCACCTTCGCTTAGCTCCTCACAGCTGATCAATGTCAACAAGGATATATTTAACACTCACTCTGGTTGAACAAGGCACATTCATGTCGATTGTTTGATATGCAAGTAAAATGGTTATTAAGACAAATAAGCAAACTGCATATTTGAACCCATTCATCAGTTATTTTTCGAGTTGTTAATAAAAATTGGTTATGACTCAATGTAAGGTATAATACATCGTCCCTTACCCATTTCCTGCCAAAGAGCAATATTGAAACCTGCATCATCATCATCATCTCTCTCTCTCTCTCTCTCTCTCTCTCTCTCTCTCTCTCTCTCTCTCTCTCTCTAGGATATCACAGTAAGAGGGATGTAACAAAGCTAATAAATAAAATCCTTAATCCTCAATTAGAGTGCACACACACACACACACACAGACACACAAAACGGCAATTAAAAAAAGTAAATAAATAAAAATAAATAAAGCATTCCACGAATCTTTTCTTGTGGAGGTTTCATGACTAAAGCCAGGCCGGTTGTCAACTTTACTTCATCTTTATGTTTTCATATAATAAACTGACAAATAACTATCTAATCTCAGGGTAATTTGACAACACAAATTCGCCTTTGCCAATGTCAACGCCCTGCGTGGAGAGCTCGTGCGTGACACACCCAAACACACTGGGAAAGTAGGTGAAATACTTTGTAGAGCGAGAGATTGAAAAAAAAAAATAAATAAATAAAATAAAATAAAATAAAATAACAACAACAACAACAACAGAAGCAGAAGCAGCAACAGTAGCAGCTGCAGCAGCAGCAGCAGCAGCAACAACAGCAACAACAACAACAACAACAACAACAACAACAACAACAACAACAACAACAACAACAACAATAATAATAATAATAATAATAATAATAATAATAATGATAATAATGAATGAATAAATAGCAACTTCTTTATCTTTTATAGCCTCCAACAGACACATGAAACCCGATGTCCTGCCAAATCATTGTGTCTGAGGTGATACTGAGGTCAGCCTGCATCCGTGACGTCTTATCAAAGGCTTTACGAAAAGCTGTACCGCCACCCAAGGATGAGAGACTACAGTACGTGTATATACTGTTCCTCAGCCTTGCCGCCATCCCGTCAACAGCTCTACAGATCGAAAGGACATTCAGGATCCACTCACCTTATTTTCTCACGAATACTGGCACTAATTACACATTCCACTATCTTCATCTATCTTTGTTTTTGCGTTTACCTCAGTTCGCGAGATAACAAAAAATAAAAGAAAAAGAAAAAACATCATTAGTAGATTTCAATGAGCTTAGAGATACGTTGGCCTTTGAACAAAGAACATTCCGTACAATCGTAACATACATCCAGATACGTATACGCGTCCCAAGATCGTTTCCAGGCTCCCAACTAGGTCGAACTTTTATAAACACGTATCCACGGATACTTTTTTCATATCTTGTGTCAGCAGGTGTTCATAGCAACAAAGAAGACTACAATCGACGTCCCACAAGATCCCCAACAGCGGGATGGGCGAAGCTAACCGCACAATTTAAAAATTTTAGCACATGCAGTGAGCGCGATTGCTGTGTAAGAGGAAGAAAAAGCTAAAAAGAAAGATGAGCACTATTTTAGATGTCTTCAAGAGAAAAGAGGCGAGTCTGGCTGTCACAATGACCCGCCGTTATTGCCGGTCATACAAACATGGACCCTTGCAAAAGTGAATAATGACAATATACAATTCATGCTGGATGCGAACGGCACAAGTCATCCCCTCAGCAAGCTAACTGGAAAACTAACACAGGGAAGTAGTCATCGTGTTATCTCTAAAGGCACTGTCATGTTATCAGGAATTTTCATAACGCAGTAAGTCCCCGTGTATATTCTTACATTTGAATCAGAAGCTCAGGAGGCGTAATACTGGGAAATTTTACAAGAGATACTGCGTCTGTGTACACACTTCAGCCTAATTATGGGCTGTACAGCGTGAACAGGAGTTTAGGGGAAGGTCATGATATTAATGAATTATTTAATCAATGATAAATAAAAATATAAAGCTGATGGAGCCTCAATCTGTACCTAATAAAAACATGCTATCAGGCCAGCTTAGAATTATGTGTTTGCATCCTTTTCTTCGTGAACAGTTTATTTAATTTATCTTCTTTATTATTATTATTATTATTATTATCATTATTACTATTATTATTATTATTATTATTATTATTATTATTATTATTTAAGATAAGTAGTACATTATTTCAAAACAACATGTATCGCCCTTTAAGAAATAGACAGAAAGTTCACCTAAGCAAACAAAAACAGAAAAAAAAAATCATGATTGCAATAATTTGTTATACTGGGTCGGCTGGTGGACATTGGTGGATACTGCAACGCTTAAATAAACGAAAAGGTAAAGCCGATGATTATACAAAGGGGTGAACAAATAGATACAGAGCTGTTTGCACATATTCTATACATATAGCAAGCTGGATGACCTCCTACACCAAGGCCACCCAGGTAAGATATATCTTAAGGCGATAACACGTGTTTCCTGATTTTTTTTTTTTTCTGCTATTAATTTCCATGATTACAGCAATATTCATTGTAACACACACACACACACACACACACACACACATACAGAACACTCCCCGACCCGTCATGTCAATATGAGGAGACGCTCTTAGCGAGTCTCGATTATTGAGATTCCATTATTCAACTGCAAATTGAACTATGTACAACATGACATCTGACACGGAGCCAAGATAAGACAACCCTTCCATACGAAACATTAGCTGCCTCTGGTGTGGCTGACAATGAATTTGGCAAGCAAGGTTGTGGCAGCTAAAGCAATGTTGCGTTTTAGTTCATGGGATGGAAGAACCTCTTTAGTAGGACAATACTCAGTCATATCTTACGTGAGGGATCACAGACTTTTACTACATGCAGTGGCGCTGAGTCTGTCAGTCTCTATTTGCGTCTAACGTCTGTTTCTTAGTTCTTACCACATGGGTATGGCAGTGATGAGGTTCCACAGGGCAACATGCGCCAACCCCCTCACAGGAGGAAAACCAAGAATCACACGAGACGACTGTGGCTACAAGCCCATATGACAATATTTTTTGTCTTAATTATACCAGCTACAAGTGCTCAGTAGTCTGGTAGACTAAGAAGTCTCCGTGTCCGAGAACCAAAGCTAGCAATTTTTGCACCACGCGTCACCTCACACCATGGTCACCCACACCATACATGGGATACTCAAAATTTCTTCATCGCCGACAACATAATCTTATAAATGCCCATACAGCTTAAATCGCTATGTCACGTAGAGACATACAACATCGAGAGTCCCCGATGCAAGAGTTTTGCCTTTATCCAGACAGACCTACTAAATATTTCAGCTGGCTTGACCCATCGTTTTCTCTTATATTTCCAAAATAATCATTCACATCAGCATGATATATTAGCATGGCCTAATTCACACGCTGCCCTAGTTTTTGACGTTATAGTGCATTCATAGGTGTATTTAATTATGCATTTACTCTTGAGTTTAAATGTGTCGTAACCGACACCCGTGAAGCAAATCGAACAGGTGAAGTTGTGACGTCATCACAAACTACCTCGTCTACCCCATAGTCCTCCCCTTCCCTACTTCCTCCCCATTTCCTCCCTCCTCTCTCTCTCTCTCTCTCTCTCTCTCTCTCTCTCTCTCTCTCTCTCTCTCTCTCTGAACAAAATATAATAATTATTGAATACCATGCATCCGGAGAGGGTATTCGATAACAAGTTTATACATATGATGAGTGGGGCGATTATGACAATAACTGGACATGCATTTTATTTAATTCCATATCACTATGGATAAACAGTTCATCCTCGTCATCGCTGTTGATGGTGATAGTGATGGGTTCCACACCTTCATGTATGTTGTCCGATGACCAGTCCTCTTCCTCGAACGATCTGGACCTTCTCACAGCACCCGCCCACACCTCCTTGATTGCGATAAGCTTTGCCTCCAGAAGCCGCGCTTGCAGGTCTGCCCGAGTGAACCACTGCAACGCTGAACGCACATGTCGCTTAATACAGCCCCACACTTGTTCGATGAGGTTTAACTCTGGATGAGCAGGTGGCAACCGGATAACCTCATGACCCCATGATCGGATAATTTCGTAAACCGTGTAACGTGGTTCGGGCCGGTTCTCCTTGCATATCAGCAGCAGCTCAGGGCGCAAAGCATGTGGTTGGAATGGTAGGCTGCGGCACTCCAGCCATTTCACGATCTCCGCTTTTCTAGTGCCAGTGGTGGACAACAGGTCTCCTCGGTCAGTTGAGTGTGGTAGGGTGCGTTGTCCAGCACCAGCACCGATGGCTCAGCGAGCGCCGGCAGAAGCTGTGATGTCAGCCAGCGAATGAATAGGGCGCTGTAAACCACCTGTCTCCCCTCCTCCCGATGCTTCCTGAGTGATCGAAGAGCGTTAACACGACGACACACATCTAAAGTTTCCTTCTTCACGTACATTTTCCTTTGTGATGTCTTATGCCTGAACCCCCATGATGTGAAGTAATCGCCACACTGTCGTCTATGAGGTTTCCTCCGGGATGATATCCGCCCTCTTTAACTCTTCACTCACCATACCAATAGTGACGGGTTGTTTGGCAGCAAATTTGCTGTGTACATGGCGACGAATGGCACCAACGGCGAAGTTGTCAAAGACGTCGGTTTTCCAGGCGGTGATGTCGGGGGAGTGGCTGCCACGGGCGGTGTTTGGTGACCCAGAACGCGAGGTCGTGCTGTGCTTCACCATCACCCGTACAGCATTCACTGTCATCCCCATGGCCTATGCGACACGATCATAAGGTCTGTGTGGTGAAGGAAAACCTTTACATTATGTGATTGCATGCCTATAATATTTCATATGTAATCATCAAATTATCGTTTCCAATGCAGACATTACAGGGATGCCATTGAAACTTTCATTGACGACAAGAGGAAATAAATGCATGTTTCGTACCTGTCCAAACTAATCCGTACTTTCTTGACTGCTTTCTCTCGATTGAAATAGTGTAAATGTCGCAATGCAATTGCGGTTTTACAACCACACCTGCAACGTGGCATGCTGGACAGGGCAGCGATGCGCCACTCTCCTCATACAGTGGGAGAATGAGACCAATATTGCCTGCTGCCCCTGGCTCACCAGGATAACGTAAACCATACATAACGGGGGGAGGGGGGTAGGAAACGAGAGTGATAGTGGGAGGGAAGGGGAGGAGTATGGGGTAGACGAGGTAGTTTGTGATGACGTCACAACTTCACCTGTTCGAATTGCTTCACGGGTGTCGGTTACGACACATTTGAACTCAAGAGTAAACGCCGTAATTAGATACACTTGTGAATGCACTATAACGTCAAAAACTAGGGCAAGGTGTGAATTAGGCCATGCTAATATATCAAGCTGATGTGAATGATTATTTCGGAAATATGAGCGAAAAACGATGTTACCACGCTAGACTCCTTGGTTACCACTGCCATGGAAACTAATTGCTTCTAAGAGGTACATCATCGCTGCACTTTCCCCATTACCTTTTTAATCATAGGAAAACTGGAAAAGGTGAGCATATGTCCAGTCCACCACCATCCCTGGGCTGAACATTATAAGGAAAGGTAGAGAGAGAATACGTTATGATTTAGTAGAATGATTTAGTAGAGGACACTTTTGGAATAATCCACTACTATCATCTCATCAGCAATGTTATTTATTCTTCCAGCATTAATATATTTGTGTACTAAGGACTCCTAGATTTATGTCGTCGAATACTATGTTTTCGTTATTTGCTTGTAGAGTTTTGGGTTCATTTATATGTAGTCTGTACTGGAAATCGAATCATTAATATAAAAAGTGACAATTATTTACTATGAATATTACGAGTATTTAAGTAGTACAATTCCATATTATTCAGTTTAGATGGTACCCTGAGGGAATGTGAACTAGAGGCTAGAGATACTGACCGTCGCTTTCTGCTGTGTGAAGAAACGGCTTCGTTTCAAACTCGTCCAATTCGCGTGGAATGGGACTTGAAGACTATCGTTTCAAGAGACAAATGTTTTGTTATTGAAAATGGCTCCATGGATTTGGGAATTCGTGACCATTACATTGTCATACAGGTCTTGTCGCAGATTTTTGCTCAGCATTAATCCACGGAAGAATATTTAAAATTTATGTTTTTAGATATCACTTTCTATCTTTTAATCATACTGTACTCATATACACAGCCAAGAATAGTTCATTCCGTCTATGTAACAGTAATCGTAGATTTCACCTTACTCTCCTTTTTCTGATTATATAGTTAGCATAATGCAGTGTAGTAGCATCAAACAGCTCAGTATAAATTTCAAAAGAGTGCACAACGCTCTAAGTACTATGTAATGATTCATGAAAACGACATGAGTCTATAATCTCTTAGTAGATTGAAATCAGCGCGTCTTCAGATTACAGATTCCTTTGCTGCTGTTTTTACACACACACACACACACACACACACACACACACACACACACACACACGCTAAAATAAACTAAACTAAAAGGAAATGCAGTGCACACACGACTTTCACTTGCACAGTAAGAAATTTGGCGAGCTCCCTCATACCTCTGCTTTGTGCTGGTTGTGAAGAGAAATCATCAGGTGTTGGCTGGGCTTATGGCTTTTTGTGAATCTAGCAGGTATGGGTCATAATTACTTTTTTTTTTTTAACTGCATGTAAATGTAACTCATAAAACTGATCTGATCGGTGCCACTCCCCCGTCACCGCTGGGGAGATGATCTTGAGGATACCATAGTAATTAATACCTGCATACACAAGATATCTCATTAAGATCTCAGCTAATGACAGCCTATTCATTATAAGGTATTATTCTATTATCATTATTATTATTATTATTATTATTATTATTATTATTATTATCATTATTATTATTTTATTAAACTGTGATTAATTCTTGGCAGCAGTTCATGAGGACAGCTTTCCTTTATCACCGCCGGCACTGCTCATCACTGAGGTATTATCTGTCAATGTTGGCTCTATTGAGCATGATGCGCATATTTCTGTTCATCAGTAGGTGTGGATGCTTTGGAGACAGTTTGTAGGCCGAGAGGCATCACGTTTTGGAGCGGCAGTTGACAAGCAACAAAGTTCACGACCTGGCAACTCTGAGTGAATGGCTGTAGTGAGCGGTCGACAGCCAGAGTCCAGACACGGTGAGAGTGAGGCACCTGTGCCAGCCAGTTTGTGTGATGTGTGTCTGTGGGGTGATGCAGAGCCCGTTGACCTTGTTGCTGGTGTTATCGGTTGGCACGGCCTCGTGTTCGGGCTTCGTGGACATAGACCTAGGATATGAGGTGAACGAGAACAGCATGCATTGGCTGACAGACGAACCCTTCA
Organism: Scylla paramamosain; assembly: GCF_035594125.1. Classification (NCBI taxonomy): domain Eukaryota; kingdom Metazoa; phylum Arthropoda; class Malacostraca; order Decapoda; family Portunidae; genus Scylla; species Scylla paramamosain. Next base: position 13,567,594 of record NC_087152.1, read on the forward strand.
AATGGGAACTTCAAAGTAGCGGCTATAAAGACGGACACTGGTGAGTTTGTTGCGTGCTGGTTGTAGTCATAAGGAGAAAGGTATACTAATTATTCCATTATATGACCTATCGATACATTTTTAAGTCTAATTCCTCGAGTGATGTTTCATATCTGTGCTGACCTGGGTCCTAAGTAGGCTTAAGCAAAAAAGTATATATTTTAGTGTGTCACTGTTTTTTCCTTTAGATTTAGTGATCATAAACAGCTACCCCTTCTTGTCAAGGAATGTATTACAGTAAGCTCGCTAAGAGTATCTCGTCCACAAGCCATGGAGACATAAACATGGACTAACTTTATCCCAGTGCGCATTTCTCACTCAAGTATCCTCGAGTCTGACTCATCTGCCGAAAATGACGTGCTGACGTCTCGTGTGTTAAATCACGACGCAAACAACTAAACATTAAGTGAAGGATAAAACACGGACTGATGATAAAAGAATGGTACTAATAATAACATTAATAATAATAATAATAATAATAATAATAATAATAATAATAATAATAATAACAATGATAATATAATAATGATAATGCAAGTCCGATATATTATGTATTATTATTGCTATGATTATTTTTTTTTTATTTCTTCCTCTGATCACTTCCACCTATATTTACTCAAACATGCTATCCCCTATCCCCCACCGCCACTTACCTATGCACAGTACTGTTTCCTATCTCCCTCCACCTTCTCCTTAAGCTTGTCTCTTCCACTCACAGTGTCTATTTTTCATCCTTATACTGTCATCTGCATCCATTTAACTTTTCTCTCAAGTTACTGTCTTGCGCTTTATAAAATCATAGTTTGTCAGAGAGAGAGAGAGAGAGAGAGAGAGAGAGAGAGAGAGAGAGAGAAAGGGTATGCACTGACTGACCTTGGGAGTCCCACGAATGCGTGCCAAACATTATTTTTACAAACCTTGTCTTGGCAACAAAGCCAATTTTGGAAAATGGTTTGTTAAAGTTTTATGTGGCATTTTCAGGAGATTTCCTCAAGACTTCGGTCCTTATGAAGGCGATACTTTGACATGGGAAACCTTTTTTTTTCAATTCTTCAGTCGTGTTTAAAGACCTATCTTGCGTCAGCTGGGTGAAGTGCGTTGCCATATGGATGGTGCTACATTTATTGTTTTGGTATTATGGAGGCATTACCTGCCGGGGTATTATGAATGCCATCCACTGAATGAAAATTGACTGTTGTAAGACGATCTGACAAAATAAAGGGAATGGTTATTATGATTTACACCCTCATTCGTTAGTGTGACAAAATTTCTTGAAGTTAAAAGTGGGACATTATAATTTCAATCTGTGTGTGTGTGTGTGTGTGTGTATATATATATATATATATATATATATATATATATATATATATATATATATATATATATATATATATATATATATATATATATATATATATACGAGTATATATATATATCTGAGTGTCCTGTGTGAACTTGAGTGTAATGATTTCAGCTTGCGTGCAGTACGTATATGAGGCGAGTTAAAGAAAGAAATAAAACTTTAACAGTCTTATATGTGATTTTTAGATAGTCACCGCATAACACTGATAACTTTCTGGAATTGACAGGATCCAAGACAACTACCTGCCTCACTATCAAAGTTCATAAACTCTTAATGAAATAGTAAAGTTTGATAAGGTTATCAGTTTTGCATTTGAAATTGGACAACCATGAAAAAGCTGGGCAAACATTAAAAAGCGAAAAATTTTGCCACAAGCAGAACAGACGTTGAAAAGCCGGATTCGGGTCTCCTTATCCTTCGTTGTTTCACCGAGTCCCCTTATCCTTAGTTGTTTCAAGGTAACGCGATGGTATGGGAAATTATCAGTCGCAATTTGATCAATGCGATATATATATATATATATATATATATATATATATATATATATATATATATATATATATATATATATATATATATATATATATATATATATATATATATATATATATTCAGACATGGGGTATGTTTATAAAAATAAAAAATGATTATGATTTGATTTTGATTATGGTCTGGAATACTTTTTGATTGTGATTAAATTATGAGTACTTTAGTTTTGCTATTTTTGATTATGATTTTTTCTTTTTGTGTATGATTATGATTAGATTATGATTATGATCACATTTCGCTGTGATCATAATCATTTCGCTGCGACCGCATCTGTCTGTTTGTCTAAAGGTCAACTGTAACACAGACATAACCAGCAGAACAAAATTTCTTATTGAGATGTTCCTGTAGTTGTTCAGTTTGCAAAGGAAGAAGCTTGCTGCTGAGCTCCTTGCAGCTTGGGATGCTGCAGCTGTGCTGGGGCTTGTTAAGAAGAGCTTGAACGAGGTTGGAGAGATCCGGCATTGAAGCATAGAAGTAAATTGTCCATTTCCTTTTGGTGGGGATCACTATTGCTCCATTTTTTCTTAGTATTAGATATCCCAAAGTCAGTTATTGGAACAAGGGCTCCACCAGCTGCTGTTGTTGCTGACTCCACATTGCTATCCACTTTGACATCTGGATGATGTTTCTGAAAGTAGAAAAAAAAACAGAATACATTGCAGTAGTTATATATATATATATATATATATATATATATATATATATATATATATATATATATATATATATATATATATATATATATATATATATATATATATATATATATATATATATATATATATATTGTGTGGTTGTTAGCTAGTTGTGTGAACGAGTGAATGAGCGAGACTTGTGTGAGGCATGAATACGTGTATGAGTGAACGAGCTAGGCTTCAGTCATAAGTGTTAAGTTGAAGTGCGCGGCCTGGCGCCGGGAGATCACCTACCTCCAGCCTTCTGTTCACACCTTCTGTGAATAAACACCTGCACTGTTACCTGCGTTTCCTGTGCCCCTGCTGGTCAAGAGTCGAACATGGCGCAGTGAGTAGGATCAGGACAAGGCTGCAGTGGGTACGGCGCAGAATGGAGAAGCAGTTGGAGGCGCTGGCTGCCCTGCTAGCGCGACAGTCGGAGCAGAGTCAGGCTCTGCTAGCGCGACAGTCGGAGCAGAGTCAGGCTCGCGAGGAGCGTTTAACCCAGCTGCTGGAGAGAGTGGGGACACAAGCTCCCAGTCGCACCACGGCGAGCAATGAAGGCGAAACCACAGCCCGCAGCACGTCTACCCAGGGCGCGAGGTTCCCGACGTCCGCCACCATCATTCCTCACTTAACGGCGTCAGCATCTTTACGTGAGTTCGACACGTGGCGCCATAAGTTTGAAGGATACGTAACCCTCGCCAGGATAGACTGTCTCTCCCTGGCTGAGCAGAGGGCGGCACTCGCTGCTGTCCTAGACGACGAGTGGACCCGTACACTTCGCTACGGGATAAGCTTACCGAGAGACGCGGAGTTAAGAACCATCCTCGATGCAATGTGTGAGTACCTGCGAAGCCAGCGCAACATCATCATGGATAGAAGAGACTTCTACTCCCGCGTGCAAGAAACGCAAGAAGGTTTTGACGACTTTTTATGTGCTGTTAAGGAAATCGCCAATTTCTGTGACTTTTGCGACCAGTGCATAAACCATCAGCTGCGTGACAGAATTGTCGTTGGGACACGAGACGAAGTGGCTCTGAAACGCATGCTGGAAAACAAGAAACTCACCCTTGAAAACGCCATAGATATTTGCAGAGCATCAGAGAGCGCTAACCAGTGTAGTGCAGTACTAAGGGGCGGCTCTCACTCTTCGAGCCATGGTGTGAACGCTGTCTCGAACTACAGGAAGGGCAGTTTCGGGGGCTCAAGCCCCACGGGCTGTTATCGTTGTGGCAAAGATTGTCGCAGTGACAAAAGGGGATGCCAGGCAATAGATAAAGTGTGTCGTAACTGCGGGAAAAGAGGGCATTTTGCGAGTGTATGTCAGCAGACAGTGAGGAAACGACGAGGAGCTTCGAGGAGTTCCTCAACTGTCTCTCCTCATCGCGGTGCAGGCCCGAGGCGGGGAGCCAGTGCCAGTGTATACCAGCTCTTATCAGGCGTATACACAAAGACGGTGACGGCACGACCTGCGCCCCAGGTGCTCATTACCGCCACACATCCCGCTGGAAGAGACAAGATTACGTGGACTCCTGACTCTGGGGCCGAAACGACCGTTATTGGCCTCGACACGGCAACACTCCTTGGAATCCCGCCCTCCAGCTTGGCGCCCGCTGATGGTGATGGACTTTATGCTGCCGGTAATCACCCCCTCACCTGTGTAGGAACTTTCTCGTCGCACTTGCAACTGGGCGACAGGGAAGCTGAGACTGTTGTGAGCGTGGTGAAGGAGGTGAAGGGGGCGCTGCTTAGCTGGTACGATTCCATCGCTCTCGGAATCCTCCCCGAAGATTTTCCGGCTCAAATCCGACCGCTACGCAGGGAAGAACAGCACACCGGCAACAGCTCCATCAAGTACCCGACCGCCTCGCAGCCACCTCTATCTACGCCCACAGAAGTGATCAGCTGGCCTCATTCCTACGACCCAACGCCACAGCAGCGTGCGGGGCACGCTGCTGCTGTGATCAAGGCCTTTCCCAGCGTCTTCGAAGCAAAGGAAGGTTTACGTGCAATGGCTGGTGGATCCATGGCCATCGAGTTGACAGACGACGCTCGACCCTTCGCCGTAACAGCATCTCGTACAATCCCTTACAATTGGCGTGAAGAAATTAAGAGCCAGTTGGAAGAGCTGCTTAACAAGGGAATCATCGAGAGTGTGGACTACCCTACGGCATGGTGCCACCCCATCGTGCCTGTCCCAAAAAAGACATCTGGTGTAAGGCTGTGTGTTGACCTGACACGACTCAACCGTTACGTGAAGAGGCCCGTGTATCCAGTGCGCTCACCTCATGACGCCATCGCCTCGATCGGGACCGGAGCAGTTTGGTTCACCACTCTTGATGCCAAGATGGGGTATTTTCAAGTCCCCATTAGAGAAGAAGACCAGGATTTAACCTGCTTCATAACACCTTGGGGTCGGTACAAGTTTCGGCGAGCGGTTATGGGTCTCGTCTCGTCTGGAGACGAGTATAACCGTCGAGGAGACCAAGCTCTCGGCGACATACCTAACACCATCAAGATCGTGGACGACATCCTGGCCTATGACTCCACCTACAGTGCGCACTTAGCCCATGTCATTCAGATTGTGCGGCGGTGTGACCAGCACGGCATCACTCTCAACCCACAGAAGTTTACATTCGCGGAAAGAGTGGTAGATTACTGTGGTTACTCTGTTTCTGGACAAGGCTACACGACAGACTCAAAGAAAGTTAAGGCAATCTCTGACTTCCCACGACCACAGCACATCACCGACTTACGATCATTCATGGGTCTTACAAACCAGCTTGGAAGCTTTTCTCCTGCTGTGGCTGCAGCTGCACAACCCCTCAGAGATCTCTTACGCCCGAAGAACAGTTGGTGCTGGTCTCCTAACCATGAAGAGGCGTTTGAGAAGGTGAAACAGTGTCTCGTCAGCCCACCTGTCTTGGCATACTTCGACCCATCATTACCAACGATGCTACAGACTGACGCCTCAAGGATGCACGGATTTGGATTCGTTCTCCTGCAGAAGCACAGTGACCAGTGGAAGATGGTGCAATGCGGGTCAAGATTTGTTACAGACACAGAGAGCTGCTATGCAGTAATAGAGTTGGAAATGGCTGCAATCGTCTGGGCAGTCAGGAAATGTGGCACCTACCTGAAAGGACTCCCTCACTTCGATCTAGTGCTCGACCACCGCCCGCTGATACCTCTCCTCAATAGCAAGTTGTTGGGAGAAATAGAGAACCTGCGGCTGCAGCGCATGAGGGAGAAGCTTGCTCAGTATTCTTTCACAGCAAGCTGGCAAAAGGGATCGACGCACTGTGTGCCCGACGCCCTCTCACGTGCTCCAGTACAGGACCCAGTGGAGGAAGAGGATGCTGCTACTTCTGGTGACCTCGACCCTCTCCACTCAGCGGTCATCTCAGCGTTATCTGCCACCAATGAGGACGGCGTCCGCTTAGCACCACTCCAGGATCAGACTGTGGAAATGGTACGTGCCGCAGCAGCAAGAGACGGGGAGTACTGCTTGCTCAAGAACGTCATCATCGAGGGCTTCCCTGATCATTGCCACGACCTCGATCACCGCTTGCGTACGTACTGGCCGGTGCGCAGTCTGCTGGCCGTAGACGACGACCTGGTGGTTTACGGGCCGAGGCTTCTTATTCCTCACAGCCTCCGCCGAGAAACACTAGAGCGACTCCATGACAGTCATCAGGGGATGGAGCGCACCAAGCGACGGGCCCGACAAACGGTGTACTGGCCTGGTATGGACAGAGACGTTGAGAACGTCGTTTCTGGATGCTCACTATGCCGTCCACTCCTACCAAGCCAAGCCAACGAACCTCTCTGGCAGGACACGGACACACCCAGCAGGGTGTTTGAGTCAGTTTCTGCAGACTACTTCCACGCAGCAGGCCGTACATACCTCGTGTATGTAGATCGCTTGTCTGGGTGGCCTCACGTGTCTGCATGCTCACGTCCAGCATCGGCTGATCAGCTCGTTCGTGTCCTTCGGGGTGTGTTCGCCGACACGGGCGTGCCTGTTCTCCTGAGGACTGACGGTGGACCGCAGTTCACTTCTTCATCGGTACGGCGCTTCCTGGCTCGATGGGGGGTGGAGCATCGTGTATCTTCACCTCATTATCCACGCTCCAATGGTCACGCCGAGGCAGCGGTCAAGTCCGTGAAGAAGCTGATCCTCACGACCACACAGCAGGGACACCTGGACGAGGATGCGTTCGCTCGCGGGTTGCTGGAACTGCGCAACACTCCGAGGGCGGAAGGGCGATCACCAGCACAAGTCCTCTTCGGTCATCCTATGAGGTCCTGTGTCCCGGCTCATCATCGCTCATACGCTCAGCAGTGGCAGCGCGCTGCTGATGAGTGCGACGCCAAGGCAGAGCGACTGAGGAAGAAAGCGAAACTTCGCCACGACGCGTCCGCCCGTACTCTTCCTCTCCTGCACCTCGGTGGCCACGTCGACGTTCAAGATCACACGACAGGCCTCTGGGATCGCCTGGGTGTCATCGTGGCTGTTGGGCGAAGGAGAGACTACCTCATCAAGATGGGCAGCGGTCGCGTGATGTGGCGTAATAGAAGACACCTACGCCCACACAGACCTCTTGCTCCCCTTCCTGTCGAGCAGCACACCGCTCATGGCGGTGCAGCGCTTCAGCATCAGGGTCACGAGGAACACCACCATCCCGGCAGCCCGGAGCATCAGGGTAACGGGGTACACCGTGGCCGAGAGCAACCAGAGCGTCGAAGCAGCCGACAGCGTAGGGAGCCGAGACGACTGCAGGTGCGGTGGCACCGTAGCACCTACGATTAGTCGTACGTGTTCATTGTACGCTGTGTTTGTTTTGTGTATATGTACCGTGTTTTCTGTACTTCAATCATTGTAACTTTGTTTCATGTGTTACGGTAGCCATAACAAAGATAAGGAATCTTCCTTATGTCTCGGGGGAGGTGTGTGGTTGTTAGCTAGTTGTGTGAACGAGTGAATGAGCGAGACTTGTGTGAGGCATGAATACGTGTATGAGTGAACGAGCTAGGCTTCAGTCATAAGTGTTAAGTTGAAGTGCGCGGCCTGGCGCCGGGAGATCACCTACCTCCAGCCTTCTGTTCACACCTTCTGTGAATAAACACCTGCACTGTTACCTGCGTTTCCTGTGCCCCTGCTGGTCAAGAGTCGAACATATATATATATATATATATATATATATAATATATATATATATATATATATATATATATATATATATATATATATATATATATATATATATATATATATATATATATATATGAAAATTCATCCTGAAGCCTGAGGGGAGGGGAGAGTGAGTTTTTATTGCTATTTCTATTGCTATTTTTTCATGTGATATGCACATACACATGGCATTGCATTAAGAAAGAAAAACACTTTTCATTATGAATCAATGGTCTGGTTAACAGATTAATGCCGACGGCACACTAGGACAATCTCAATAACTGTTGGTTGTTTTTGCTACTCCTTTTCCGTTTTACTATTCAAAATGAGTCGCAAGTTGAGGGATTTCGGTTGTTGAGAAGTACGAATAACAGTTTGCTCCAGCATGTTGCTGCTCACATGAGAATTCAAATATATCTTATATTTGTGTGTTTTACTATACAGACAAATTAAGATGTAGCATGATTTATTTGTGATTTTGTTCCTATTACATATTCAAGAGCATTATATGTAAATATTCGTAATTATATATTTTAATTAAGCATTCCGACTATCTTTGGTGGTTTACATCTCGTGCGTCTTGAGCTGCCAGTTAGCCATTATATATGTAATGTACGAACTTACGAGCAAAACATTGTTTCAGTCTCTCTACAGAGCGCAATGTTTGATTTCTGCCTCGTTAAGAGCCCCGCCCTCTCTCTCTCTCTCTCTCTCTCTCTCTCTGGTATAGCTCCATAAAATATTTTCGAAAATGCTGTCATTGTGATTCCCACACAAAATTTTGTGATAATTTGAATAAAATCTAACCTAACCCAACCTTTAATAAAATCTAACCTGAGAGGGTCATAATAACCCACCTGGGGTCTCGTCTGCATCAAATCAACTGACTAATGAGGCATAAATCAAGGTTTGCTCTCTCTCTCTCTCTCTCTCTCTCTCTCTCTCTCTCTCTCTCTCTCTCTCTCTCTCTCTCTCTCTCTCTCTCTCTCTCTCTCTCTCTCTCTCTCTCTCTCTCATTCACGGAGAGAGAGAGAGAGAGAGAGAGAGAGAGAGAGAGAGAGAGAGAGAGACGTTTCCCTGGGGACATTGCATATATAGCAAATAACTGAGAACTCAAGAATCGTGGCAGCGGGTCGTAAACCACCAAAGATATCCAACATTCCTATCAATCAGTCACGCCAGTTTAGTGAAAGACTAAAATTAGCAAAGCCTTGAATGAACAACATTCACAATATTACTACTACCTAGAAATCTAAAGTCTCATAGTCATAAAAAAAATAAAAATACATGGACAGCTGTTGGGCATCCTGTTGTGAAGGTAAAGCCAGTTTGTTTCCAAAACATCTTAAAATGAGTAGCAAAAAACCAGCATCAGGGAAATTTTTCCCGATGTGCCGCCTGCTTAATCAATATAATTAGAAAATTCTTACTTTTTTTTCACCAGGGCTCACATCCTCTCCCTGGGAATTACTGTCACCACCTTAGGGAGGTGCATCCTCCAGGTTAAGAACCACTGGTTTAAATGGCCTAAAATTCACTGAAACTCTTCTGCCTAAAACTGTGAAGCCAGTTATGCCAGTTGACTGCCATATTTTTTGACACCTTGCCTCATGAGTAATGACTAAATCTTAGTTATGAAAAGTTTCAAGGAAATAATGTTTTGAAAAGAATTTCATTACATTATCAGTTATTTTCCTTGAGTTTCCATTTAAGAAGGTCGGAATTTCTTTATGAATTTCTTTATCATATGATCTATGTATTTAATTTTTTAATTTTTAATGTACTGGTGCTTTAGCATTATGCCTGAGTTGTATGTAAACATTATAAACAAATTTACCTGTCAGTTTACTTCCATTTTCTTTCAACAAATAGCACTTTCCACGTGAAAAAAAGCATATGAAAGTTTTTGTCCTTCCATTTTTAAGTTATAAACAGATAAACTCTGAATTATTGCGAGAAATAAGAAAAGAGAGTTATTTTTCAATTTCCCGAACAGTTCATAAAATTAATTAGGTTGTTTATTTATGAAGGTGAAGATATGACACAATTACATGTTACCTAACCTTCATGTGAGTATGGAAATTTGAAGTCCGTTGAATGTTACCATTAACAACTTTATCACAGTGCTTGCATTTCAGTTTCACTTGAGTAGTAGGATCTGCCTTGGAGCTGCCATGAAAATGGTCTAGTATTGGTTTCCCCATGATGATCTAGAGATGTACTTGTTGAGGAGGAGTGGAGTGGAGTGGTGAGTCTATCAGCTGTCTATCTTGAATAAGCCAGCAGTGTGTGCATGTACAAACGTGTTGTTTGCCTTACATAGCCAGCAGCATATTCACATACAAACGTGTTGGGTGATACAGTACTACAACACACACACACACACACACACACACACACACACACACACACACACACACACACACACACACACACACTGATAGGCAGTTCCATGATTGATACACATATTACAGTGATTACACAGACATGTTTCATATGTAACCCTGTGGCTGTGCACTCCCACACCAACCTGACAGCAATCATTTTTACCAGTACTGCATTTCAAGTCTGCTGAAACATGTATAGGCTTTGTGTGCATTTGATTGATACTCATAAATCATGGGAGACAAGCAAGTAAAAGCATGAGATGGTGCTAAGCTTTTAAAACATACTTGAACTTGAAAGCGAAGTGGTTCATGGAAATTACAAAGAAATAATCACAATAATCACATTTTAATCATTGATTATTATCAAGAAAAATATGATTATGATTTTATTATGATTACATGAGTTATCTAATTTTTTATTATGATTTGATTATGATTACGTAATCAGAGCCTGGATTATGACTTTTTGATTAGTAATCATAATCATGCCCATGTCTGATATATATATATATATATATATATATATATATATATATATATATATATATATATATATATATATATATATATATATATATATATATATATATATATATATATATTGTTGTGCACATCCCATCCAGCCTTCAGGTAGCAGCATTTAGGTGCAGTGCAGCAGCCCAGGGCAGTCTGCATGCACAACAGGGATCCACAACTGCTATCGTTGTCAGGTTTATTTGGCCAGTGCGAGCAAGGCACATAGACATAGCACCTGTCTAGACTCAACAGACTACTGAGAGAGGGAGGGGCAGCAAAACACTATCTCACTGTCACTTCTGTCTTTATTGACTGCACAGAGCTGCATTACAGGACACTAGGCTTACTAACATGCTACATTGCAAGTAAGGCTCACCGAGCTTCCCTCAGCAAAGTGTCTATATCACTGCATCTCACACACACACACACACCTCAGTTTCAGGTACTCACTGTCTCAAGCTGCCAGGGTACACAATCCTCACAGCATGCCCCAGGGTGCAGTCACATAGCTGCAGCAGGTGACTAGTGTCGTAGCATAACACAAGGGGGCGCACCGCAGACTGTTGGCACAGGTGTTGCATAGGCAGGAAACAAGCTCTCTCTCTCTCTCTCTCTCTCTCTCTCTCTCTCTCTCTCTCTCTCTCTCTCTCTCTCTCTCTCTCTCTCTCTCTCTCTCTCTCTCTCTCTCTCTCTCTCTCTCTTTTTTTTTTTATTTAAACATGAGTACATTGTCACCCGAAGGCGCACTGGCGTGTGCAACCTATTTTAGGGGTGGGGCACTCTTCTCTTCTCTCTCTCTCTCTCTCTCTCTCTCTCTCTCTCTCTCTCTCTCTCTCTCTCTCTCTCTCTCTCTCTCTCTCTCTCTCTCTCTCTCTCTCTCTCTCTCTCTCTCTCTCTCTCTCTCTCTCTCTCTCTCTCTCTCTCTGGGGGGCCACCACAGCACCTTACATAATGATGGTCCCTCTGTGAATGGCCAGCACACTACTGCTCTCCCGACCAATCACCTCTCATGCTACTTCTGGTCTTTCTAGGCTGCCTTTACTAGCAGCTACTGCATCATTCCCAACACCTAACTTCACTACCCGGCAGCATAGTGCTACCAATGCCACCAGCAGTCACAACAATATACAGTAAAATCCCTCTTATCCGGCATTCGAGTATTCGGCAGCTTCAAGTATCCGGCACATTTTTCCCCAAGCCTTAAAATCAATAAAAAATCAATGTGTACTCATAAAATTGATTAAAATTCCCGCGCGAGGCATACTTTGTCCCCTCGCTACCAGAGCGCACTGCTTCGCGCCATCCGCAGCCCACTGCACTGTGTTTACTCAGTGACTCAGTCCCACGTGTGCACTGTTTATTGCCTGACACCTTCATCATGCCTAAAGGTTGTAGAAAAGAGGAAGCGTGTTGTGCTTACACTTAAGCAGCTGATCAGATCAGCTGCTGATTAAGATCAGCTGCTGATTAAGATCAGCTGATCTTTGTTATGGTAAGATGCGTGAGTGTAGGGTGGTGATTGTGGACACAATTTCACTTCTATTCAAGTATCCGGCAATATTCAAGTATCCGGCATGTCGGCGGTCCCGTTGAGGCCGGATAAGAGGGATTTTACTGTATATATATATATATATATATATATATATATATATATATATATATATATATATATATATATATATATATATATATATATATATATATATATATATACATATACACACACACACACGCACACACTAGGGTACATGACAAGGCATGGTCGTTATAATGTGTAACTGCAATAATGCACCAAAATTTTAATAGATATTGTTGTGATGGGGTGCCATTGGTAGCACTGTGCTGCCAGGTAGTGAAGATAGGTGTTGGTAATGATGCATGAGCTTCTAGCTGAGGCAGCCTGGAGAGACCGGAAGTGGCATGTAAAGTGATTGGTTGGGAGAGCAGCAGCGTGCTGGCCAATCACGGAAGGACCAGCATTAAGTAAGGAGCTGTGGTGGCCCCCAAGAAAAAAGAGAGCGTCTATGCCACACTGTGATGCCTGATAGAAGTGAAGCCCAAGAGAGAGAGAGCACACCCATTCCCCCACCTATGCAACACCTGTGCCGACAGTCTGCAATGTGCTCCACTTGTGTGATGCTACGACACTAGGTGCTCACCACTGCTGCTACATGACTATGCCCCAGGGCATGCTCTAAGGATTATGTGCCCTTGCAGTCTAAGACTTGACACCTGCATGGTTTATTATGGCGTGTTATGGCATGTTATCCTTCAATTTTTGATGATTCTCTTGACATCTCTTTCGGGACTGGTGCTTAAGTGGGATATTTTTTCTTCTGGTTTTGTTTCCCTTGGCCAGTGACCCTCTTACATAAAAAAAAAAGTAGTTTATCATCTTTGTTACCTTCGATATAATGGTGATGAAAACACCAAATCAGCTTTATACCATTCTCAGGAGATTAATTGTTCAAGCCAAATTTTGAAATATCTTTAGTAATAGTAATAGTAGTATGCCATAAAACTATGTAAAGAAGAATTGGAAAAAAATACGCATAATATTTAACAATGCTTAAAAGTGCAATAAAATAATCACTGCAAAAGTTCAATTCTCAGTTAACAGTGACTTTTCCCATATGATGTTTTCATGAATACCATAACAGTAGTGTTTTTAAAAAGTTGTGTGCAAAATCAAACAGAGTGTTGCTGAAACTGACTCTCCCTTTAAACCAAAATGTAACTATCCACAGGACACTAGAAAAAAATAAATAAATAATAAAAAAAATAATAAAAAATAAATAAATAAATAGATAAATAAATGAATAAATAAATATAAAAATAAATAAAAAATAAGAGTGAAATCCTGCAATTATTCCATTATTTTAGCAGATAAGTGGGGATGTATATTTAAAGTCTGTTAAATAATTTTATGTGCTATAAAAATAACTATACATGTTTATTTCAAGGTTTCTTTAAAGACTGGTTGGTTAATCCTAGAACACAACAATGCAACACTACCAGGAAAGAAAATGAGCAGCCAGCAACTGATTATGATGGAGTGCCAGGTGGGACAATCTGACCACAATGGTGCAATAGCTTCCTCAAGCCACTGCCTGCTGATCTAAGAAAGATTGAAGAAAAAATGTATTCACTGGAACTAATAAGGAATAATAATCAGCATTGACAGAGAGATTGGGAATGATGGTCAACCAGACAACTGTATTCATGAGGAACAGAACTTCTATATTATATTTCATATGTACGAGTATCTATCTGTGTATATCTTGCCTACTCCCATTAACTCCTCCCAAAGGTGAAGCAGCAGTCAACTACATTACAAGACTATGGCTGGGAAATATACTGGGATAATATGATCACACTGAGTGATCTTTGTTGTGGTTATTAAAACAAATGCTCAGTGGCTGAGACACCTCAGTGTCCCAGAACCAGACTAGTACTGGTATTTAAGTGGGCTTTTTTTATTCCAGGGTTTTGTTGCCCTTGGCTAGTGTCCCTCTTATTAAATAAAAAAAAAAGCTTCAATAATAATAATTTTTAAAAATGTAGTTTTAATACTAGCTGTCACTGTGCACTACATCTACTGGCATCCAGGCCCCTACAACAGGTTGAACTATGAAGAGGTAAGAATTCATATTGTTTTTGTCCACAGGTATGAATCCAATAGATTTTGCACTGCTGAGCACTTAGGAACGCATATTGATGCCCCATTACATTTTGCATACGGCAAATGGTCAGTGACTGACATCCCACTGGAGCACCTTATCTGTCAAGGTGAGTTCAAGGTGGGTGGTTCAGGGAAGTCAAGTAATGCTTACATGAATGGGCTTCTTCAGTCAAGAGGATTTTGTTTAACCAACCAACCTGCAACAAATTTTTAAAACCATGTCATAGGTGGTGATGCCAAGTTCTTTGAGCACCAGTCTTCACTCTTTGGACATTTTAAAACACTATTTCCACATAACACACAAAGAAGTGTGCACAAAAATTGCAACTTATTTTTCAATACTAATGATTTTGACAATATGTAAATCTCTCTTCTGTGACACCAAAAGCTACCATCATGCAACATTTTGATGTCACTGGGCCTAGTGTTAGGGTTGGGATTTTTTCATTTCATCTACATGATAACCTTGCTTTGGAATTATGTTCTCTGTGCCCACAGATAGATGATGTAAGCAGTGGAAGTCTGTAGCTTGCCTAAAATTACTATGCACATGATATTTTCTCAACCAGGTGCAAATATGCATAAGGCTTTTATTATATTTAAGCAATGAATTAAGAATAACAAGAAAATAAAATATAAAATCAGAATATTATCATGCAATGTTCATTTGATTCTTAAGGAACAGTGCTGGCATCTGTCTGAAGAATAATGAGAACCAACAAGTTCTCTTTAATTTTCCTCATATAGCATCATTATTTCTGTCCTTTAGTCATATGGACAATGGGTATAAAGTTCACTTGTTATCCCAGTGAAGTGAAATGCTAGGTGATTTACCTTGAGGATGTGATGAAGAACAAGGTAGTATGTGTATAGTATATATGTGAAGCATAGCAAAGTGAGTAAGTGGGCGTGTGAAAAAAATCACTCTTAGCCAGCTTGTTCTTCACTAATTTTAGATGCCAGCATCCTTATGGTGTTGTATTAATTGTAGCAATGTCCTGTTACAACACTACTAATATGAACCAGCTTCACTGATTCATGTAGTGCAGGTTCAAGACATCAGTTTATCCAAAACTGGGCAATGGCCAATCATATTTACAACCAGCATGTTTGTAGGTTATTAGTCATGTAACAACTGTCTGCAAACTACATAATAGTGTTCTCATCACCATGGATACTTCATTGTTGCCATGGGTCTTCTGTTTGTTTTCCTCTTCAGGGATTTGATAGGTTCACCACCTTCAAGACTGATTTGGGATTTAAAGCTCATTTGAGAAAAGCTGCTTGTTTATTTACAGTCTTATAATAATGTCATGCTAATGGAGATTAATGTTGTCTAATAGTATAACTTCCTGTATTTTGCTGAAACACTGAAATAGTTCCTTTGACAGCAACTAAAGCCTATCCTTGTGACAGGAGTTGTGGTGGACATCCGAGACAAGGTGAAGAAGAACCCTGCTGCTGAGCTAACTGCCACTGACCTCATGACTTGGATGAATAATCATGGTCCTCTACCAGATAAAGCATTGGTTTTTGTGCTCACAGGCTGGGGCAGCAGGTGTGTGTGTGTGTGTGTGTGTGTGTGTGTGTGTGTGTGTGTGTGTGTGTGTGTGTTCTTGTCTCCATATCTTTGTATTTTTCCAAGTCTTTTTAGGTGATATGCACTTCTCACTTGAATCACCTGTGTGTGTGTGTGTGTGTGTGTGTGTGTGTGTGTGTGTGTGTGTGTTTTAATATACATATAGTAATGAAAATTCCCTGGGTGGACATTTTGATAAATATGTTCATAATAGTGATTATTGCCTAATTTCTTTTCAGATATGGGAACAAAACTGAGTATTTTGGTATCACAAATAATGATACAACTAAACTGGCCTTTCCAGGTAAGCATACACTACTTTACTGCCAATGCTTTTATATTTAACATATATGAATAAGCAGCTTGAGACCACAGAGCTGTACTTACGAGCAAGTGAACTGAGTTCTTTGGAACAGTACATCTCAGGATGACATGGTTAGGGCAGTTCATGGACCTAACTCATCATACTATTTATATATCTGATAATTTTTCACCAGGTTTAATGTGCTAGAGTAATTATTCTTTGATTTGCTATATGTGAATTTGTTTTAGAATATAGGTATAAAAAAAATTATTACAAAAAATTTGAATACAAAACTTGACATTTTGTTAAACTGAGTGTTTCATTATTTGTTACTTAATATGGGATATGGTCACTCTTTACAGCCATGTAATGTTGTCTTGCTTGTAGTGCTGGATCAAGTGACAATCTATATATAGCTGGCTTACCACTCTTACATTGTCCCAAGCAGCTCTTGTCTGCTTTGTAATTCAAGGTCACATGATTGCCTGCTGTCTGGTTGTGGTTTGGAAAACTGGGACCATGTGATGATAGTGTCTCTTGAAGTGATACTACGCATGTTCACTTAGGATGAAAACCTCTGATAGGAAGACAGATCACTCAGATCAATAGATAGGTCATGAGATTGAGTGTAATTTCTAAAACTTAAACTGTTGAGACACCAACAGCATATGGACAAGCATTGTCAGGTTACATTTGTTCATTATGTTAATCATAATCAGAAAACACTCAGTATATAACACTGAAATATTGAGCTGTTGCTGATCAAGCAATAGGGGCATCACTTATTAAGCTTAGCTGTGGGCCTTCTATGTTTGAATCATTATAATCTCATACATATTCATTCATAAATATAAATATAGGTAACATGTTCATTTGTTAAATATTACCAAGCAGCAACACTTGGAACCTATATCCATTTTTATTTCACATGATTGGTGATATGCTGTGGCAATTTCTAATTTTCAGGCATGAGGAGAATAGTCAATTACAATTTGCTGTCTATGTACACATCCAATTATAAATCAATCCATAATCCATCTGCTACTCTACATGTAGTCCTTAGTAACTTCCCATTTTTCCTGCCTTGTTACTTTAAATTGCTTCCTGGCCCTCTTTTTTTTTTTCTTTTCTTTTCTTTTGTATTCAGTAGTCTCTAATCTCTTCCAGTCTGTAAAGTATCTCATGTAATATCTTGCTCCTATCCTTAGGCATCAATCCCAGTGCTGCACAGCTGCTGACAGGATATGAACAAGCCTCTGGAAAGCGGGTGTTTGGTGTAGGCATTGATACAGCTTCCTTTGACCATGGACCATCAACAAAGTTTGAAACACATATTGAACTTTCCAAGGCTAATATTTATGGTCTTGAGAATGTTGCCAATCTGGAGGTGAGATGGTAGTTACAGTTGCTTAAAGGAATTTAATCTCTTCCAAGATTTTTAGAAGAGAGAGAGAGAGAGAGAGAGAGAGAGAGAGAGAGAGAGAGAGAGAGAGAGAGAGAGAGAGAGAGAGAGAGAGAGAGAGAGAGAGAGAGAGAGAGAGAGAGAGAGGCAGCTTGACTGACTGACTGACAGGCAGGAGATTTTTTCTCAAATTTTAATGATTCATAGGCAAGTATAGATCTCTGATAGAAATAAATTTGCATGAAATGTGGATTGTATATGCAGAGAGAGAAAGAGTTGGTGTGTAGGGTGCAAGGTTATCAGCAACACAGGCTCTAATCTGATAACTGGCTTAGTACAAGGTTTGGCAGCACTGCAAGCTTAGAAATCCCCAGAAGGGACAATGCCTAAGTGCTCAGTTCAAAATGGTTAGACCAAAATTCTGCTAGCACCTTTCTCTCCCTCCCTTCAAGTAATCACCTTGACACAGGCACCAGTATGGCTCAGCATATTCCTTACCAAATCCACTAGCAATACTTATATAGACTCCTTAAGCACAGATCCACAGAGTTCCAAAGGAAATAATATACAGGTTGAAGCGATGTACCCATTTGTTTTGAGAAAGTAGAAAGGTCTAAATATTAATTTGTGTATTCCTGTTTATTATTACAAGTGAGAAAGTGCCCATTACTTTCAGTTTCCAAAGAAGAGTAATGATTTGGGGATCTTGACAAATTATGAACTTACAGCTTAAAGGCAAGACACTGGTAGCCTTGAGCAGCCTTGTGAATTTCTACAAGAAACTTTTTTTTTTTTTTCATGTATTAGTCATATGTTTTATCAATATAACTTTAGAATGTATGTCTTTACTTAGTATTATTATAAACAGATTTTGGAGCTGTAAGCATAGGTGCTTTAGCTATCAATGACTGCTGAAGTAAGCTGTCTTCCAGCATATGCCAAAGTAGGAAGTATAGCAATACTGCTTTTTCTGTCTACAGGAACTTCCCACAAGAGGGTTTGAGGTGATAGTGATGCCAATCAAGGTTACTGGAGGTAGTGGTGGTCCCACACGCATTCTGGCCAGGATCCCTGAAGAGGCAAATGCAGCAATACTTTCCAGCCATCCTCTCCACAACTACTTCATTCTACCTCTAATTGCCACTGTGCTCAGATTATTCTGATTATCGTCTCATGATTTTATTCAACCATTAGTGTGATATGTTAGGGAATGTTACAAATTAACCAGATAGGTATGGATTATTTCAAGCAGGAAAATGGCAATTTGATCTCTATGCTCTTGTTCTGAAAGACTATTATACTACAGGTTGACAATCTCTTATCCGGAAACCTTGGATTTCAGAATTTTCCAGATTTCGGAATGGAAGGTTTTTTAACATGGATTTTAATGTTTTTTAGATAAAACATTACAGGGGACCAGGTGACTCAGTGGTAGAGTGCATGGCTTGTGGCCACAAGGTCTCAATCTCGCCAGTTACACAGTAAGGAAGGCAGTGGTCTTGTCACCCTAGCACGTGACATTAAACCATTAAGTAAAACTTTAAACATAAACTGGCTCAAACTAAGCTAAACAAATGAAAATATACTTACATGCACAAAGCAACTAGTTTGAGGATCCTGAAGAAAAGTGTCGTCATCATTGTTATGGTGACTATCATCTTTGGGTTGGAGTTGCCCTATGCAGCGTTTTCCTATTTTTCACTAGTTTCTAGTCATCACTGTCACTGTAAAACTTCAACAACTTGTCTTTCTGTTT
The DNA here is from genome assembly GCF_035594125.1 of Scylla paramamosain. NCBI lineage: Eukaryota > Metazoa > Arthropoda > Malacostraca > Decapoda > Portunidae > Scylla > Scylla paramamosain. Next base: position 13,587,042 of record NC_087152.1, read on the forward strand.
CTTTAGGTCATATATAGTGCTAATTCCCACACCATAATCTGTAAGATTCTGCACAGATACGCCATGATGTAGCTTCAATAATTCTACTTTCTGTGCTATCGATAATGGTAGATGCTTCCTTTTCTGCTTCTCACGGTTACCTATAGGGGAATCTGTAGCACTTTTTGTGATTTTCACAGTCTTCAAAGTAAAAAAGAAATCGGCAAAAAATAAACAAAATATTCGTGAGCAGCAGAGGCTATGTGCGTGAGGAATACTGTGACATACACAGCCCTGTGGCCTGTGTTTACCATGGGTCATTTGGCACCAAATGCAACATTTGTTGTGCAGACCACATCCTGGAAAATAATTGTGGTTTTTGGAGCTTTCTGGTTTTCTGAATTCCAGATAAAAGATTGTATACCTGTATTATTATTGCTTCACCATTAACTTGAAAAATCCCTCAACATCACATTGACTATCAGATTAATGCACTATACATTCTTAATACAGATAGAGCCCAGATTTCAATAACTGAGCTGTACAATATTTCATCTTTTCTGTGTATATTCCTGTCTTCTCACTGGCATGGCAATTTACTTTTCCAGGGCTAAAATCACAAAAAACAGATCCTATATCAAATAAGGTTTAATACTAATGGAAAGTTGTGTTAGGAGAACCAGATGAGGCATCATTCATGGAGAAGGAAGTGCAGATGAGGATGAAAGCAGGTATTTCAGGGTGTGTGGTGGAATGTTTTAAGAGTGACGGAATAATTATATTTGAGTGGTTAATAAAATTACTGGGTATATTTTATGAACATTATGGTGCCAAATGACTGGATGAATGTTTGTGTGGGTCATTTGTACAAGAGTAAGACTGGTAAGTATGATTGTAGTAAATTTTTTAGGTATAGTTCAATTAATTTATCTCTGGTCTAAGGCTGTACTTATAATATTACTTAAAATTAAGCAAGAAATCAGGGACTATGAGAGATTTCATTCTGAATACTTAGGCCTAGAAGTCATGTGTGATGCTCCCTAGGGTGAAAAGCTTGTCACTAGGAATCACCATATTTACCTAGTTTCTTGTCTGTAAATATTTGCCAAAGCATTGTAATTATTTCAGTACAAAATCAATTTGATGGTTGCAACTTTTTCATTATACTTTATGCTGTGAACAAACAGTCTCCAGGATCAATGCTAACCTTATGAAATTAGAAAGGTTAGAACACACCACCCATACTATGAAACTAAAGCCATGTCCACACTGTTGGGCAGTGCATGACAGGCAAACACTGTTATCATATTCTGTTTCAATACACAAGCTGGGAAGGGTGAGTGGCAGGCATGGAGGTGATGTCAGAAGTGATGAAATGATGGGCAAACTTGAACAAGCAGCTGCCTGTGAGTGTGCTTGAGCAAAACACCAGAAACTATCTTGTCTGGTAGGTGGTGTAAAACACTGAAGGTTTCCTTGGATCTATGTAGTTATTGGTCTCACGTTTGAAGTGTTCTGTGTATACTGTCATCATGTCCAGCTGTCCTTCTACTAGTGGAAATGAACTACTGAATGACCTTAACTGCCTAACCAAACCACTTCTTGAGCAGTATGGAATAGATACTACAGGCAGACGCTGTCCGGTAAGGCAGAGCCTGACTGGCTCTGTCCAAAAATAAAGGGTTTGCACCTTTAGATCATCTGGTAACATTGCTTCAGAAGCGAGAGAAACCGAGTCAGCAACCAGTGCCCATCAGGCACTGCCTGATAGTATGGACACAGTTTAATAATGCTCACAAACCACAACTAGACTCATCTTTGCAATAACTCTAGATAAAATGAACAGTGCAATGAAAGACATTAGGGAAAGGAACTTTTTGACCAGTAGGTTTTAAGAGTAGGCTTTGGCTTGATGGATCATGCAAGGGCAGGGAGAGGATGGAAGTTGTGGTAGTGCAGGGAGAGAGAAGTCATAGTGCAGTGGAAAAGGAGGATGAGACACAGAAGAGAGAGAGAGAGAGAATCAGGATGAGTATTTATGCAACTCTAAACAAACTCATTCTAAATAATGTACAGATCTCAAACCACAGTATCCATAAAACTTCTGTTGGCCATAGTTGGAAGAAGGTTTCCATCTAAACTCTTATATGGAAGAAAAATAAAGTAAGTTTTATGTAAATCCTCATGTTATCATTCCAAACCCTGTTTCACCACAACATAAAGACAAAAAGGAAAAAATAACTGGTGTACTCATAGAATATAGAAATAACTGCAGACCTGAATCAAACCCTTTATGGATTCTACACAAGTAATATACTTGCATGCCAGAATAGTTTGACTAAATTTGCTTAGATTTCAGTTTGCCCATTGGAGCCACTAGTTAACATTTTACTTCACTACAGCTAATGCTACCCACATCACAAATAGGGTGAATGGTATTCCTCACTTTTGAGATGTAGTTTCACAACAGCAATCTGATACAATAACATGAATAGGTATTATGCTAAGCAATTCTGTGACAATATTCAGAGTTATGGTCTCCTTCCCCTGATAGGCTAATTGAGAGAACCAGAAGGAACTGGAAGAAAACAGTAAGAATGCAGAAGGGACTAAGATTATTCCTACATAACAGCTTAAAGTAACAAATGAAAAGAGCCAGCAAAATTACCTTTTTAGTTTTGACACCATCAGTATCAGGCAGTGTTCCATTAAAGTGAATTCTTTAGCATATTCGATAGATATCAGGGACATCTCCCAGCAAGAACTGTAAGCCTCTGTTAAAATGTTTTGTCTTAATGCCTACAGAGGCAATATACATATTGCTTTTTTAAGTAGTTTTGTAAAACAATTGTACTTTGACCTATAAAATGAGGATGTACCACATCACTTTAATGAATTGACATAAAAATAAATAATGCGAGAGAGAGAGAGAGAGAGAGAGAGAGAGAGAGAGAGAGAGAGAGAGAGAGAGAGAAGAATAAGGTGCATGGTCACCAACAAATGTTCTCTTCTACCATGATCAACCCCTCAGGGAATCTGAAGGAAAAGGTGTTGCAGAATAAAAAGGGGAGAGAAGATTAATTACATAGCTCCTCACAAGAAAACAGAAAATATTGCTAATTAATTACATCATCTTGTCAAGGTCTCAAATACAGGGCTGCAGGCTATTATGTTCATTGGCTCCCATGTGATTGCAGTGCATCAACACTTAGCAGGGCAGGTGTGAAACATCCTCCAAGACTCCCCACAAAGGCTTCAAGAATTAAATTCCAGCTAAGTTTCCCTAAAAACCCACAAAATCCTTCCTTTTCGCTTTCCTTTTGTTCCTCTTTACCTAGTTGTTGTAATTTACAGGGCCTGAGTTAAGATCATATGGTTCTGTCTCCATATCTACATTTGTCCAGTTCTTCCTTAAAGTTGTGCACACTCGTTGCCGATACTACATCTTCACTTAGCTTGTTCCAAATTTCTATATTTCTCTATGGGAAACTATATTTCTTTATGTTATTTAAGCATCTTTTCTTAGTTTTTTGCTATGGCCTTGTGTGTATCTGGTATTTTCTACTTCTTTTAGCACTAGTTTCTCATTATCAATATCTTCCATTCTATTCCACAATTTATACATCAATATTAAATCTCCCTTTTCTCTTCTTTGTTCCAATGTTGGCAGGTTCATTACTTTTAAGCTGTCTTCATGTTAATTTTTCCAGTTCTGGAAGTTCTTTGTTGCCATCCTTTGTATCCTTTCTAGTTTTTTGATGAATTTCTTCTTGTAGGGAGACCACACTGATTCAGCATATTCCAGCCTTGGTCTAATCATGGTAGTAGATATCTTTCTCATCATATCTTTATCCATGTAGTGGAGTGCCATTCCAATATTTCTCACCATTTTATGTGTATCTCTGAATATCTTTTCTACATGTTTCTTAACTGCTGACTATCCTGTATTGTCATTCCCAGATCTTTCTTTTCTTGTACTTTTATTATTTCTTCATTTCCCATTTTATATGTCCATTTTGGTCTCCTTTCACTTTCCCCATTTCTATTACATGACATTTTTTCACATTAAATTTCATCTCCCATTTCTTACTCCAGTTCCAGATTTTATTCGAGTCCTCTTGTAAAATTTCACGGTCTTTTTTGTTTCTGTTTCTTATATGTCTTTGTAATTTTGCATTGCCTGCAAACAAACTCTTTACTCCTTCAGGCATATCATTTATGTAGATCAGGAAAGGTATTGGTGCCAGTACTGATCTTTGTGGTAATCCACTATCTACTTTTCTCCATTTTGATTTTACATTCTTTACTACCATTCTCATTTCTCTACCCCTTAAGTAACTTTCCATCCAAATTTTTTTTTTATTTTTCCATTTAATCCTCCTATATTTTCTAGCTCCCATAGTAGCCTGATGTGAGGAACTTTGTCAAAAGCTTTTTTTAGATCTAAATACACAGTCTACCCATTCACCCCTCTCCTGTGTTATATCACCCACTCTCAAATAGAAGCTTATCAAATTTGTTACACATTATTGCTTTTGTCTAAGGCCATACTGTTTTTCTGTTATTATATGATGTTTTTCTAGAAATTTTGTCCACTACTTCTTTATCACTTTTTCACAGATCTTACAAACTATGCTGGTCATTCATACTAGTCTATAGTTTAGTGGTTCTTCTTTCTTTTCACTTTTATAAATTGGCACTATGTCTCCTCTCTTCTATTCCTTAGGCACTCTTCTAGTTGATAATGAGCACTTTATTATGTCATGTATTAGTTTGATTAATTGTTTCCTGCACTCTTAAAATGAAATCTGATATTCCATTTGGTCCTGCTGCTTTTCTTCCTTCCAGTTCCTCCATCATTTTATAAACTTTGATTACTGTAATTTCCCACATTTGCTTTTTTTTTTTTCTCATCTTGTGGTTCTTTCAATTTTTATTCTTCTGTGGAAACTTGCTGAAACTTTTTGTTTAGCAATTCACTCATGTCTTATGGGTCTTCATACATTTAATTTCCATCCTTCAACCTTTTTAGTTTTTCTTTTAGTTTAATTTTTCCATTTATGAATCTGTAGAACAGTTTTTGGTTTGTCCTTGCATTTTCAACTTTTTTCATATCCTTTCTCTTCCTCTCTTCTTATTTTCACATATTCATTTCTTGCTGTCTTAAGGTTTTCTTTATTTTTTTGGTTTCAACTTTTCATTTTTATCCATGTTTTTTTTTTTTTTTTTTTTTTTTTTTTTTATGTAGGAAGGATACTGGCCAAGGGCAACAAAAATCTAATAAAAAAAATGCCCACTGAAATGCCAGTCCCTTAAAAGGGTCAAAGCAGTGGTCAAAAATTGGTGGATAAGTGTCTTGAAACCTCCCTCTTGAAGGAATTCAAGTCATAGGAAGGTGGAAATACAGAAGCAGGCAAGGAGTTCCAGAGTTTACCAGAGAAAGGGATGAATGATTGAGAATACTGGTTAACTCTTGCGTTAGAGAGGTGGACAGAATAGGGGTGAGAGAAAGAAGAAAGTCTTGTGCAGCGAGGCCGCGGAAGGAGGGGAGGCATGCAGTTAGCAAGATCAGAAGAGCAGTTGGCATGAAAATAGTGGTAGAAGACAGCTAGATATGCAACATTGCGGCGGTGAGAGAGGGGCTGAAGACAGTCAGTTAGAGGAGAGGAGTTGATGAGACGAAAAGCTTTTGATTCCACCCTGTCTAGAAGAGCAGTATGAGTGGAACCCCCCCCAGACATGTGAAGCATACTCCATACATGGACGGATAAGGCCCTTGTACAGAGTTAGCAGCTGGGGGGGGTGAGAAAAACTGGCGGAGACATCTCAGAACACCTAACTTCATAGAAGCTGTTTTAGCTAGAGATGAGATGTGAAGTTTCCAGTTCAGATTATAAGTAAAGGACAGACCGAGGATGTTCAGTGTAGAAGAGGGGGACAGTTGAGTGTCATTGAAGAAGGGGGGATAGTTGTCTGGAAGATTGTGTCGAGTTGATAGATGGAGGAATTGAGTTTTTGAGGCATTGAACAATACCAAGTTTGCCCTGCCCCAATCAGAAATTTTAGAAAGATCAGAAGTCAGGCGTTCTGTGGCTTCCCTGCGTGATATGTTTACCTCCTGAAGGGTTGGACGTCTATGAAAAGACGTGGAAAAGTGCAGGGTGGTATCATCAGCATAGGAGTGGATAGGACAAGAAGTTTGATTTAGAAGATCATTAATGAATAATAAGAAGAGAGTGGGTGACAGGACAGAACCCTGAGGAACACCACTGTTAATAGATTTAGGAGAAGAACAGTGACCGTCTACCACAGCAGCAATAGAACGGTCAGAAAGGAAACTTGAGATGAAGTTACAGAGAGAAGGATAGAAACCGTAGGAGGGTAGTTTGGAAATCAAAGCTTTGTGCCAGACTCTATCAAAAGCTTTTGATATGTCCAAGGCAACAGCAAAAGTTTCACCAAAGTCTCTAAAAGAGGATGACCAAGACTCAGTAAGGAAAGCCAGAAGATCACCAGTAGAGCGGCCTTGACGGAACCCATACTGGCGATCAGATAGAAGGTTGTGAAGTGATAGATGTTTAAGAATCTTCCTGTTGAGGATAGATTAAAAAACTTTAGATAAGCAGGAAATTAAAGCAATAGGACGGTAGTTTGAGGGATTAGAGCGGTCACCCTTTTTAGGAACAGGTTGAATGTAGGCAAACTTCCAGCAAGAAGGAAAGGTAGATGTTGACAGACAGAGCTGAAAGAGTTTGACTAGGCAAGGTGCAAGCACGGAGGCACAGTTTCGGAGAACAATAGGAGGGACCCCATCAGGTCCATAAGCCTTCCGAGGGTTTAGGCCAGCGAGGGCATGGAAGACATCATTATGAAGAATTTTAATACGTGGCATGAAGTAGTCAGAGGGTGGAGGAGAGGGAGGAACAAGCCCAGAATCGTCCAAGGTAGAGTTTTTAGCAAAGGTTTGAGCAAAGAGTTCAGCTTTAGAAATAGATGTGATAGCAGTGGTGCCATCTGGTTGAAGTAGAGGAGGGAAAGAAGAAGAAGCAAAGTTATTGGAGATATTTTTGGCTAGATGCCAGAAATCACGAGGGGAGTTAGATCTTGAAAGGTTTTGACATTTTCTGTTAATGAAGGAGTTTTTGGCTAGTTGGAGAACAGACTTGGCATGGTTCTGGGCAGAAATATAAAGTGCATGAGATTCTGGTGAAGGAAGGCTTAAGTACCTTTTGTGGGCCACCTCTCTATCATGTATAGCACGAGAACAAGCTGTGTTAAACCAAGGTTTAGAAGGTTTAGGACGAGAAAAAGAGTGAGGAATGTACGCCTCCATGCCAGACACTATCACCTCTGTTATGCGCTCAGCACACAAAGATGGGTCTCTGACACGAAAGCAGTAGTCATTCCAAGGAAAATCAGCAAAATACCTCCTCAGGTCCCCCCAACTAGCAGAGGCAAAACGCCAGAGGCACCTTCGCTTAGGGGGATCCTGAGGAGGGATTGGAGTGATAGGACAAGATAAAGATATGAGATTGTGATCGGAGGAGCCCAACGGAGAAGAAAGGGTGACAGCATAAGCAGAAGGATTAGAGGTCAGGAAAAGGTCAAGAATGTTGGGCGTATCTCCAAGACGGTCAGGAATACGAGTAGGGTGTTGCACCAATTGCTCTAGGTCATGGAGGATAGCAAAGTTGTAGGCTAGTTCACCAGGATGGTCAGTGAAGGGAGAGGAAAGCCAAAGCTGGTGGTGAACATTGAAGTCTCCAAGAATGGAGATCTCTGCAAAAGGGAAGAGGGTCAGAATGTGCTCCACTTTGGAAGTTAAGTAGTCAAAGAATTTCTTATAGTCAGAGGAGTTAGGAGAGAGGTATACAGCACAGATAAATTTAGTATGAGAATGACTCTGTAGTCGTAGCCAGATGGTGGAAAACTCGGAAGATTCAAGAGCGTGGGCACGAGAGCAGGTTAAGTCATTGCGCACATAAACGCAGCATCCAGCTTTGGATCGAAAATGAGGATAGAGAAAGTAGGAGGGAACAGAAAAGGGGCTACTGTCAGTTGCCTCAGACACCTGAGTTTCAGTGAGGAAAAGAAGATGAGGTTTAGAAGAGGAGAGGTGGTGTTCTACAGATTGAAAATTAGATCTTAGGCCGCGAATGTTGCAGAAGTTAATGAAGAAAAAGTTGAGGGGGGTGTCAAGACACTTAGGGTCGTCGACGGAAAGGCAGTCCGACCTGGGGACATTTATGGTCCCCTCCCCAGATGGGGACTCCGAGGCTGGTGTAGGAGTCGCCATGATTTTAAAATTTTTGGAGTGAAGGGTGTGTGTGTTATTAGGTGCTTGTAGTTTTGTGTGGAGGAAGAGAGTTGTCTTTAGAGGGCAGGCTGTGACTACCCCCTTGTGTTGTGAGACACAAAGGGAAACGTTCAGTGAGGTCACAGCTGGGTTTAATGATAAGTTCACAGCACCCCCTGAACAGTGCTTTAGACCTCACTGGGAGTAATTATCGTTTCGGCAGGTGTCTACTGCCTCCTCCAACTTTGCTCTTGTACATTTTGTGTTGAACCATACCTGCTTTCCTTTATCTTTAGGTTTGTATAGTGGGACATATTTATTCACTCCTGTCTCATATAGTTCCATAAAAATGCCATACTTACCTTGCACATCATTTGCTCTTTTAAGTTTTCCCCAGTCCATTTCTTCATAGAATCTCTTAAGGTTATTTATATTCACATCCCCATAGTTTCTCCTGTTTCATTTGTATGACTCATCCTCTTCACTGACATCATTATCAGTCTCTGTTTCTATCATTATATGGTCACTTTTCCTCATGCAGCACACATATCTCAATTCTTTAATTAGGTTGATTCCTTTCGTTGATATTAGGTCAGGTCTTGGTTTGTCATCTGTCCCTATATTTTGTATTTTCAGTCACCCATTGCATCATTATGTTTTCCATAGTTAGCTTTAATATCCTTTTATATGCATTTGTATCCATTCTCAACTTGTACTTGAAAATTATACCAACTTCTATTTACTCATACCTAGCCCTTCAATTTTACATGAACTCAATAAGTCGCATTTCTCACTTTTTAAACCATGCCCTTCACAATCAATTACAATCCTGTCTCTCCCCTAAGCCAGACAGAGGACTGAAATTTTCTCTCATATTTCCATAACACATCCATGTTTCTGAAGTTTATGTTAGTGAGGAAATAAACTCAAATTTTTTATTACTCACTTGTGTTTCTCCCTTTCATGATATTGTTGTGAATTTTCAAACATTTCCCTTCAGTGTCATGATTTTTTTCCTCTTAAATGCTGGTGATAAAACTTGACAGATTTATAAATACCTTTATTTTTCTTCACAATATAATCTGAACTCATGTAAAATTACTGTTATAAAAAGCACTTCAAAATTCAAATACTGTTTTGAAAAAAAGGAGTTTAAAATACATTCTCTTACATCACATCAGTCACTGATTACAATTTTTAGTAACAAGTAACATTCTTTCCCCTCACATGGGATTGCATCTTAATCTTCCTAAGGGACAAATTTCAGATTTTCTGATGTAAAACTTCAAGTGGAAAAAAATAAAAAAAGAATAAATAAAAATAAATAAAATAATAATAATAATAATAAGTAAAGATGGAAAATAACTTTTTTATAAATATACTGTAGATACTATTTTTAATATACTGAACCATTAAATCATTCACATTGCTGCAGGTTATATATAAACAAATATCGAAAAATAAGAACTTCATATCAGCTTCATGAAAAACATTCCGAAGAATCAAATAAAAAAAAGATTATCCTCATCCTTATTCTCATCCCATACTCTCCTGAATATATGAAATTTATGACTCCCTCTTGTATAAAAAATCATACATATTAATCAAGAACTTTTATCACTTGTTTATATATAAAAAAATTAGATGTAAATTAAAATTAATACAGGTCATTCACTGTTTACGTGACTCAAGTTTTTTGATTGCCCTCTGTGGTACAAGGTCACACTCTTGCTGCACATTGCAACCAGACTGGAAAGAAAGCCATTACATTTCCAGCACATCATAAAATATGACTGAAAGGGATGAAGCAAAAGGAGTGAGAACCTACTCCTCATATCTTGGTCATCCCTCTTTAGAGGCAATCCTAGTTTGGCATAAACATAGATGAATAAATCATATATGAAAAATGTGTCCCTGCATTATGAGAACCAAATAAAAAACAGTACTACCGGACTGAATATCCATCTATATGGCAGGCTTAAAACAACTAATTGAATAATCAGTCTAAATTATCAACCTGAATTGTTACCTTAAAATTCATAATTCAGTAACAGAAACAAGACCAAAACCAAGAACAAAATTAAACATAAGTGTCATAAACTACTGATTCCTTTATTAAGACCTTGTTAATATCTATATACCAGCCATTTTTCCATTTTCAGTGATGTACTTTCAGTATACATATAGTGTACCCACAACCACTCATGGCTATTTGCCAGATTCTGCAGGCAAGTTACTTGTGTCAGTATTTTCTTTAGTTGTAACTGTCTTAGCCTCTTCATTCTTCTTAGTAACTCTGGTTTTGGCATTCTTCTTCCCTAAGGTCTTGGCAGTGCTGGTAACCTTCCTTTTCTCTTGTGTCATGCAGTTAGATACTGGGGACTCATATATCCCAAGTTCCACATCCTCATTTGCCTTTGATGCCTTGACAGGTTTCTTTCCTTTTTTGCTTGTGGTTGGTGCTGCCTTCTCACCAAATTCCTGTTCCATGGCAGTTACTTTATTTTCTTTCTTCTTCCTCCTAGGAGGAGGTGAAGTTTCCTCTTTATCCTCTGCTTTCACAGCCGATTTTTTTCCTCTCCTTTTTAAAACAACTGGTTTGCTTCCTCCCCTTCCTTCTTTTTTTGCTGTGCCTCTTCCACTCTTCTTTGTCATGATGGGAGTTATATCTTCTTCCTCTGGTTTAACTAGTTTACCTTTATTTCCCTTTGTCTTTGAGGTTGTCTGAGGTTCTCTTTTTGCTGTCCCTCTTCCACTCTTCTTTGTCATGATGGGAGTTATATCTTCCTCTTCCTCTGGTTTAACTGGTTTACCTTTATTTCCCTTTGTCTTTGAGGTTGTCTGAGGTTCTCTCTTTATGGGTGGTGCTGCCACATCCTCTTCCTTCTGCTCCTTCAAATCTAAATCTAGTTCTTCCTCCTGCACTTGCATCAGTGCTGGAGTTGCTTCTTTTTTCTTCTTGCCTCTCTTGCCAGAAGCAGGTGGAGTCTCTTCTTTTGCCTTTACATCTGGTTCCCTTTTCTTTTTAATAGCTGCCTTATTTCCTTTTTGTACAACTCTTTCCTTTTTTGGTGCTCCTCTTCCTTTCTTTGCCCTGAAGGTAGTAGTCATTGCTTCCTCTTTCTCCACCTTCTTAAATTTAGTGGTTCCTCTTGTCCCTCTTTTCTCCTTTCTGACTGGTGGAGAAGCATTCTCCTCCTCCCCTTCTCTCTCTGATTCATCCTCCATTTCTATCTCCTCTTCCTCTAGCTTAAATACAGGCTTTACACATCTCCTTGTCTTCTTTCTTTCTTGCTCACTTGATGATGGTATGCCTTCCTCCTCCTGCATTTCATGATCTTTTCTGAGCTCTTCCACCATCTCTTTCTTAGACTTGGTGGCTCTTCCTGTCACTCTTCTCCACTTTTTTTTAACTGGTAGTAGTGGTGTTTCCTCCTCATCCTTCTCCCCTGACTCATCCTCTATTTCTATTGGCTCTTCCTCTTTCTTTCCAACCACTGTCTTAGTTGTTTTCTGCTCTCCTTCATCTCCTTGTTTCTTGGTGGTTTCCCTTCCCCTTCTCTTCTTCACTGAAGGCTCATCCTCAGTCTCTACCTCTGTTACTGTGTATTTCAGCAATCCACGCTTGCGTTCATCTGAAATTATGCCTAGATCTTAATAAGACATTTTAATGACAAAGGGAGGGATGTTTCCAAGCCAGATAATGGTAATGGTGTTTTAGATATATTGTGCAGCCATTATTAGCCATTAGTAAGTGAATTATGTAAGTGAACTAATGGGAAAGGTTTTTTTTAGTTTTCATCCTTTATTCGGATGAGTGAGAGAGGCAAGAATGCTGAAATCCTGTGTGGCCACCACTGATATACAAAACAATAAAACAATTGGAGAAGTATCATGACACAGGTCACCAAGGTGTGAAATGTACACTTAATTCTAAATAGTGAAAGCATCTTGCATTCATCAGGCAGCAGATGCAATGAGGACTGAAAACCCTCAGTCACTAGCAGCGTCATTGTACTGTGTCACTCACCTGAAAAGAGCCCCTAATTACCTTGATTTTCTTATATTCATGCAAGAAGCTCTTTGTTATATTATCATCACATAAAGTGTCTCAACTGAACAGCAAAGACTGCTTGCGGATCAAATCTAGGACCTGGTCGGTGGACAGCTGTGCTACCCATTATGCTACGACAACATCTGGTGTCAATTTACAAAAAAACGTGAATATTGACACAATTGGCAATAATGATAACAGTAAAAGAAATTGTGCAGTTTTCTTTAAAACATATAGTAATTTTGAAAATAGAAGTTATTGTGTACATATAGGAAGTTCTTTTCAATATTAAACAAGTTGTGAAAGTAGCAGGATACAATCTGAGGAAATATTTGGATGACCAGGCCATTAAAATGCTCCTTTATAACTGTGCTATTAGCAGGCTGGATTATTGTAATTCTATCTACTAAGGCTTACCAAATTATCAACTAGAAAAAAAAATTGCAAATCATAATGAACAGAGTTGCAAGACTAATTAAGGGGTTACATCAATACAATAGGAAAACTCCAGTATTCAAAGAATTACATTGGTTACCTATCAAAGCCAACATTTTTCATAAAATTTGTGTCATGTTCTTCCAAGCTTCGAAATCTGGGAAACCAGAATATTTAAAGAGCATTATTAACTAGGCTTTCACTTTGATACCCCCACGGTGCTAAGGCACAATGATGAACCGCAAAGACTGGATCAGTCACGAAGCAATCTGACTGTGGGATTTAGAGCTTTTACAATGTGTGCATCAAGATTCTTTCATAGTTTACCACAAGATGTCAAGAACAGCGAAAATTTTGGGATTTCCAAGGAAAAGCTGAAAACATCTGTTCACTGAGTGTTACATGGATGATTAGGGGTTTTTATTGTGGGTAATATCGTATCACATTGTAATATAGCAGGGCCTAGAATGAAAAGCAAGTAACAAGTAAATCTGACAAAGACGAACATAATTATGCAGTAATATAATGATACAGAGTAGCTTGCTTTCACTTTCGAGTTTATTATACATATCAGCAAATCTAGGCAGCGAAATATTGGTACATGGGTTGGAAATGATTAGTAAACTATATCAAAAACAACCGCAATATTGCTGTAGTACATGAAAAAAAAAAGTAAGTTTGTGAGTTTGATCCATAAGGAGTGGGTTATTCAAGGAGTGGGGTGTTTCATATTCATAGATTCACCATTTCCATGTTTACAGTACGTTATTTTGTATACTAGCATTGTGTAAGGGACATACCAGCCATGTTGCATTAATCTACTAGGCTGCCAAGGAGTTCTAGGAATCCCAGTGTTGGAGATTGGTCTGGTACAGTTCCTGGCCGAGAGTAACGAAAATTCGACTCCGGTGACATCAAAACGTGACGTGACTATAGGCTTTAGTTTATGTGTTCGGCGCATGCGCGGTCCGGGGGACAGGCAACGTGCGGCCAGCTGATAGTGTGGGATGGAAACTCAAATCAGGATTATGAAGAAGGTATGTGTGTTTAATGTTTACAATTACCAGTGGTGTATGTATCTAAATGTCGTATATGGATTAAAAATATTGTTTGTATAAAAAAGTAATCCGATGTGAAGAAATAAACGTATATTTGGATTTTGGTCCTTTAATAGTGATGGCACCATGTTGGTATACCTGTCATGGTGAGCGACCGGATGGTATTAATATTATTACTGGATTTATTTTACTTCAATAATACGTTTGCAAGACAATACAGTGGTGCATTTTGTACGACTTTTTATAGCAGTCTCCACAACGTCTGGAGTTTGGCAGGCCTTGTGATTGTAATGGAGGGTGGATGTGTGCCGCTCTGTGCTCTCCCTACCTGTGGTCCCTTGCTGGAGCCCCTTGCTTACATTGCCACGGGATTACTCTATGTACTCTGCTACGCTTGGGGCCCTTTTCTCTCTGTACCACTCCAAAGTACTCTTTTGTTTTATCTTATTCCATTCATTGAATCCCACATGCTTCACCATCCTATCTTATATTTCCACTTTTTAACATCCCATTTCAAACCCTCCCCATTTCTGACAATCATACTTCATTCACTCTCAACATGCCTCCCCTCAAATCGCTGAAAAGCCCGACTTGATCTTGATCTTGATGGTACAGGTGGCACAGGATCACTCCTGAGCCAGGCCTTTGGATCGGCAACTCCTGTAGAAAGGGAAAAAAAAAAAAAAAGAGAAACGAACAGCATCCTCTATCCTAATTGTTCATACACCTGGCACGCCACATTCTCTCCAGAAACTCTTTCACCGCCTCAATCATCCTTTCATTGGCCTCTCTACACAGTCCCAGCAACAACACCATCCATTCCTTTCCTGTCTTCTCCACTCTTTCATTCCTATCATGCCCTAACTCAGTCAGTATCACTTGCATCATCTCATTCCTGTCTCTGGCATACTTTACACACTCCAGCACCACATGTTCCACTGTCTCATCCTCTCCCATGTCACACATCTAGCACACTTTGCTGTGGGACTCAGACCACAGCAAATATGGTCACATCTTGTGACCATATGTGACTTTGATTTTGATCTTAATGCTAAATGATCTTAATCTTACAGGTAGCCCAGGATCACTCCTGAACCAGGCCTTTAGATTGGCAACTCTTGTAGTAGATAAACAGACAAAAGACAAGAAGAAAAACTAACAGTATTCTCTACACTAACTGTCCCTACGTCTAGCACGCCACATTCTCTCCAGAAATTCTCTCAGCCTCAATCATCCTTTCATTCGTCTATCTACAGTCTAAACAGTCCCAGCAACACCACCATCCATTCCCTTCCTTTCTTCTCCACTCTTTCACTCATATTATGCCCTAACTAAGTCAAAATCGTTTGGATCAGCTCTGTCTTGTCTCTCCCATATCTCTCACTCCACCACCACATGCTCCACCGTCTCATCCTCTCCCATATCACACATCTGGCACACTTTGCTGCGGGACTCAGATCATCTATAATTCCTTGCATTCACATCCATACACTGTGCTCTATCTTAAAAAAGATCCCCACCCAGGCTTTATTCATACCATCTTTCATACATCGGGGCCTCTTTTTCCTTGTACCATTCCAGAGTGTTCTTTCATTCCATCTCATTCTTCCTTTCATTTAGTCCCACACACTTCTCTGTCTATCTCACTCTTCCATTTTCTCACATTCCATTCAGTTCCCTGTCTGCCTCATCTTGTCACTACCCATTCATGATCATTATGATTTCTTCCGGCCATTCTCATCCTCACACATCTTGTAATCCATTCTTGTTTGTCATTCTTATGCTTCCACTTTCATTTCACAGATACACCCTTCTTGCTATTCTTGCATCATCCATTCTTTCAAGCCTAAACTTGTATCTAAGTGTCGCTTTTGTGAGTCTTTCCCTAAACGTGCTTCAACCCATAACACCTCTCAAAGCGTCTACTGCTGTGTACTTGGATGGATTCAGTGCCATCCTTGCTACTCTATTCTGCTCCACCTCTAACTTATCAATTTAACTTTCATTCCACGCAATCACATTCATATCATACATTATACTCGGCACAACCACACTTCTCTCAGCATGTCATACTCGCTCTCATTCTTGCTACACTTTCCAATCGACCTATACCCACTAGTTCGCCAAGCTTATCTTTTCATTCTTTGTTTTTTTCACACCCATTCGGACTCATCCACATCCCAAGTACTTGTATTCAACTCATTCTCTCCATTGCTCCATACCGCATTACTTGCATCCTTTGACCTATTTTTAATCAACACCTTATTTTTATCACTGCTAAACCTAACTCCAAAGTCTCTTCCATACCTATCTACAACATCTAG
This sequence comes from Scylla paramamosain, assembly GCF_035594125.1. Taxonomy (NCBI): domain Eukaryota; kingdom Metazoa; phylum Arthropoda; class Malacostraca; order Decapoda; family Portunidae; genus Scylla; species Scylla paramamosain. Next base: position 13,603,188 of record NC_087152.1, read on the forward strand.
CAAACTTTGGCGCTCATCTGCCGATTCACTCATAACCACTACATCATCCGCATAAAAAGGCACACATATCTGATCACTATCAACTTGTCTCTCTCTCCTTCATACCTGACACTCAACCAAGAAATGCGCCAGTCTCCCTTACCTCTCTGCAACTGTTACATACTCAGCTCTTCCCTGTCCTTAGCTTTCACCTCCAGCGTCTCTGTCCTTGCCTTCACTGTAATAACAGCTTGCTACTCCGGTCTCCTGGATGCCAGTGGAATGCCTCAGGTTTCTCCTTACCGTGCGTGGTCATTATCGCGATAATTTATCGAATAACCGATAACTATTTCAATTTATCGGTTATCCGCAAGGAGCTTTCGTATACAGGAGACGGGCACACACCGCTGTCATCAAAACAAGTGAAGTCTGTAGGCAGAGCTTATCAAGTCTGTGGGCGGAACTTACGATCAGCAGATACACCGAAAACATGGCGATCTCCTGTGTTGAGCTATGGGAATTTACCTCTTTTTCCATACTAGTCGAAAAATAAGAAAGAACTGGGGATTTGAACTACAAGAAGTACATTATAGTTTCCTAATTATGTTATGTAGACATATTATCAGTTGCAGTTATGCCGAATAACCACAGTATCGAAAAAAAAATACACTAGACGTTTCCGGGAGAAATGGTAGTAAAAAGATTGTTTTTATTGTTTACTGCATGACAATTGGCACAACCAGTAAAATAAAAATTCAATCATTAGATGCCTTTTAAGTGTACAGTGACATGATATCACACATAATTCTAAGTAAGTGCTGTTTAACCTAATATCGCATGGCAGAGAGAGAGAGAGAGAGAGAGAGAGAGAGAGAGAGAGAGAGAGAGAGAGAGAGAGAGAGAGAGAGAGAGAGAGAATTATTGTATATATTGTATATATTGTATATCACATGAAAGAGAGAGAGAGAAATTTGATGTCAATAAGCAATATGCAAATAATCAAATTATTCCAATTGAGATCAACATCATATATATATATATATATATATATATATATATATATATATATATATATATATATATATATATATATATATATATATATATATATATATATATATATATATATATATATATATATATATATATATATATATATATATATATATATATATATATATATCATGAGATGAGATGATGAGATGGAATGAACATGTTGAAGTTTTTATCTTTCAAAATCAAATGTAGTTATTTTATTTGAAAGAATACTTTTCATTAGTGAAGAGATAGGATAAGCACTGAATTTAAATTTTTTTCTAAGATTTTTCAAATGTTTCCAAGATAAAGATAAAAAATAAAGATGTGGATCTATCGTTTTTTTTACTTAAAACATCAATATCGTTAAGGCTAGTATAAGAATTTTGAATTTATCGATTTATCGGTTATCGGGCAATAAAGTTATAATCAGTTATCAGTTATCGGTTATTGCCGATAAGGTCATCGTTATCGATTGATAATTTTTTTTTCGGCCAGCTATGCTCCTTACACTTATATCACTTTAATGTAGACTTTGTTTCTGTCCCTGCTTGCCATCTAGCTAAACCACCTATGTAGGAGGTGCACTGACCAAGGGCAAAAAATTATAATATAAAAGAGGCCCACTGAGGTGCCAGTCCTTGAACAGAATCAAAAGCGGTTGTCAAAAATTAAAGGATAAGTGTCTTGAGACCTCCTTCTTGAAAGAGTTCAAGTCATAGGAAGGAAGAAATATTGAAGCAGAAATGGGGTTCCTGAGTTTACCAGAGAAAGGGATGAATTACTGAGAATACTAGTT